>NC_092794.1:3508996-3808996 GCF_918797505.1 Bemisia tabaci
TGCTGCAGCAGTTACTCTAGCATGCCAAGATGTAAAACTAACTGCCGTGGCAATTAATTCAGCATTATACAAGTTCTCGCACACTCTTTTTTTACATTCAGAATGACAAATCAACTTCACTTTCTTTTCGGTGTTCTTATTTCTATGAGATCATGAATATCTCTATTTTTTCCAAAAACGGCACTCAGGAGTCTGGTCCTGCAAGCCCCTCAAGTCATGAAAATTTGGCGGTTACGCCCTTCTTCAAGTACCCCGTTCATTGGTGCTTTCACCGTGAGGTTCAAGTTCCCTCGTGTTTTCTCAAAAATTGACCATTGATGGCGACTCCTTTCTTCAAATAACCCGTTCATTTGTGATCTTCATTTATGTTTGATGATCCCTATCACCATAACCAATGAAATAAATGTCGAAGGCAATAAATAGTCAAATTAGGCATTTTTTCAAATGCCTAGGCAAATAGTTAAATATATTCTTACTTAGATTGAAATCTTGATTTTTTACCCTAATTTTAGACAAAACAATTTGTCGCTCCTGTAAGAAAGACTTTCCATCGAGGGACTCGGCCACTGAGGCGGAATTTTCTCCCGGAAAGTGGTCCCGGTTTGGCAACGGGAGCTGGAGTCCGAAAAGCTTCCGCGGAGGTAGCGGTGAGCCATAAAGACGGAGATGGTTATCAGCTCGGGTAATATGAGGCACGGCGTAACTGGGTCACGCCTCATCGGAGATTCGTGAATTAGTGCGGCAATTAAAGGCCAATAAAATGATGGGATTAATCAGGTTTGCGCAGGGCTCATTCAGAAGAGTCAAAGACACGATTAATTATAACTCGGTCGGCGAGGATCCTATTGTATCGCGCCTCGCAACGGAAGGCCCCGCGTTTTCGGCCCAACGCCCGTGTCTTCGCTCCAACTCCGAGTCGCGCCTTTGAAAATATGCTTAATTTTGCGAACCAGCGGGCTGATTATTGAAACTGATAGACAAAGTGATAGGTAAAGAGAAGGAAGGAAAATGGAGCAATCCTAGTGGTAGAAACGGGTGGTTTGAATGGTAGAAAGGAGGTAAGTAATAGAATAACACTAACGGCAACCCACGAGAGACCCTTCAGTTAATCCACCATTTTCCCTTTAGTCTATAAGAACCACGCATTTCAACGAATAGGATCGCTCCATTTTCCGTTTGTCTTCTTCGTCCATAGTTTTGTCTATCAATTTCAATAATCAGCCCACAGTGGGTCGTTTATTAAATTTAATAGCTATAGCTATTGACAAATAGGATTCAAGGAACATGGAGGGATCCTTGGTGGAAGCGGGTGGTTGCATTAAACACAAGAGGTAATAGACTAAACGGCAACCCACGAGTGACCCTTCCGTAAGTCCATTTTTTTCTCCCTTAGTCTATAGGAACCACCAATTTCAACCTCAGAGTAGGTAAAGAATCAGACTTTAAATTGAAAAAAAAAGAGAAAAAATTGAGGAAAAACAGAGTCGAGACGTAATCAGGCCTAGTTTTTTTTTAATTTTTCTCTCGAATTTGATGACACCTCACTGGCAGCATAATACAGAGCATTGCGTCTTCACGCCTAGTGCTATCGCGCCTTCAATTTTGCAGATGCAACACGGTCATCCATCATGTACGAATAGTTGTATCTCTGCGCCGGCAACGACGCGCCTCCTTTTGCTTTGCTTTATCTCCATACTGTGTTTGTTTCAGTTCGTCTTACTTGTATTTGTAGCTGTGCTTCAAAGGCTGTATGAGCAACACAGCCGTAAATATGAGAGCCGTAATAATCGAGCCTCGTTTCTGAACTTTTCTCACGACACCTCATTGACAGCACAAACGTGGAGTTGCGGAACATCGCAAATCCACAGCTCGCGCCATCGCGCCTTCAATTTTGCAGATACAACACGGACATCCATCAAGCACGAATAGTTGTATCTCTGCGCCGTCTTTCCATTTGCTCTATATCCATATTGCGTTAGATTCGTTCGTCTCATTTGTAGTGGTGCCTCAAGGGCTAAGTGAGCAACACATCCGAAAATAGGATGTGCCCTAATCTATTATCATTTGGATAAGAAAAAAGATGTTGAAGGTATCTTAAGCGATCAAAAGGGCGCACGTCTAAAAATTGACTGTGCTACCTCTTCTGAGAGAGTGACGCATGGCGGATGAGGAAGGGGGATGATAAAGCGTATCAATGTTACTAAAATGGTGAAAATTTCGAAGAAAATACTTTTTTTACCGATCTAAGAAATGTGATGTATAGGTTTTTTGACACTTGACAAAAGTTCGAGAGCTATTTTGATTTCCTGACTTAATGACGCTCATCATCCCCTTTTCGACAACTAAAATTGACAAAAATGTTCAATGCCTCAAAGCTAATTTTACAATAGAGAATGATCAATTTTTCGCGTAATAGCGAAAGCTAAAAGCGCAAAGCGTAACAGCGTAATTTTGCACTTTATTTAATCGGATGTCTGCTACTGAGTGAAATACTTGGCATTCTTTACAGCTTGATTAAACCAGTCCGTCCCAATTTTTCAAATTCTTCTCTTCAAAATATTGAGCAACGGATATAAAATCTGAATTCAGCAAAAAAAAAAAAAAAAAAAAAAAAAAAAAAAAAAAAAACCCTCAATTTTCCAGCATCTTTGTCTGTGGGGACTTATTTCCGGTTTATAGTTCCAGGACCTTCATTCACCACTATCATGCGCACGAGGACCTTTCTTTACTCTTACTTTCTCTTCTTTCGTTCATTTATGAATTCCCCACATTTCTCTTCTCATTTTATTTTGCTATATTTGGCAGAGGGGCGCGTCTTCGATGCGCCAGGGGCCGTATCTGCCAATGGCAGATTGGCCATGGTCAGTCCGACTCTGTCCAGATGTTACCAAATTGCCTTCGATAATAAACGAATGTAATAAAAAAAATCCTGATAAATTCCCTCCGATTCTGCAGACAATTTCTCTCGCAATTTAATCTAAAATATCTAGAAATTTGAGGGAAAAATTTACGTAACCTTCGTGAAGAATAGATATTTCGTCGGGGAAAATTTGACAACAGTTGTCTGCCCATACGGCGTTCTTCCTAACGCGGCGGTAGCGGGATGTAATGAAGGAGATGGGTGGTGCTCGATAGATTTTTTCGGGGCTTCACTCGGAGTTTTCTATTTTTGCCCACTCCGATGGCAACGGCGCGATTGGCTTTTGTCTCGTGTATCCTGTGTCCGTGTCGCATGTCCGCCTGCGAAAATCGGCGCTCCAGACTCCGACTCCCTTGACTCCCCGTATAGTGATTAATAGCGACTATTTATAAGCATTGTCGCGTTTATTTATAAAACGGCGCGTGAAGCTGTCACCTACTTACATTGCATTGGCAGTCGCTGATTCCTCGATGCAACTTGCAATCGCCACGCTTTCGCTTTCGAAATTGCATCCGTCGAAGGCAAATAGTCAAATCAGGCACTTCGTCAAATACCTAGGCAAATAGTCAAATATTCTTACTTAGATTGAAATTTTGATTTTTTACCCAATTTTAGACAGAATAATTCGTTCCTCTTGTAAGAAAGAATTCTTTGTAAATATATGCAGCATGCAATAGTAGTTTAAACGATTTTAAGATCCTGAATGCACATTTCTCGTAAAATTTCCAGCACGCCATGAAACATAAATTTTTTAAAATTTTTAACACTTAAATGTACTCAAGGCATGTAAAAAGGAAGGAACAAGGAGAGTTCGCGCGGATTTGAAGAGTTATTCTTCCCAAAATATTGAAAACCCGTGAACTCCTCGCCATTAATTTACAGAATTTCGTTAACTGTCAAAATGTGACTATCGGCCTAGGCATTTGATAAAAGCCTGAAGTGACTAATTGCCTTCGACACATCCATTCGCATTCTATGCCTAGATCTTACCACAACATCCCAGTGGTCTGTCTTCTCAACCCCCTACCCTGTTTTATCTGCCTAGCTTCACCTCCGTTTTAACTATGTGCAGCGCGGCCAAAACGCTCTACCATAGTACTCCCCGAGTGGCACAGATCGTAATAAATTGAGCTTTAAAGGGAAAATCATTGCTCCTGCGTCGAGTGTTGTGTATGTGCTTACCTACCGATTGAAGGGGCACTTATTATTAAAATTCATTTCAATAAAATTGAAAGAGATTGCATTTCTAATTGCATTGCAAATTGCCTATCTTCCTAATTCAGGAACTCATCTCGCTGATTGTTCAAAATTGGCAGTTACTTATGGATGGGGTAAAAACTTTGTAATTCAATGGTATTGAAATTGTATTTTATTGAATACGTTTTATATTGTAAGGAACTATAATTATATGTGTGACTGAATTAAATCAAAAGTATTTTGCACATTCATTCGATTTCTGGTGCGTGGCTTGAGGCGCGTTTTCCCCTTTAATACGAACAATTTCCCTGCGGACTGATTATTGACATTGATGGACGAAGCAATAGCCAAAGGAGAAAATTAGAAAATGAAGGGATACTTTTGGTGAAATCGGGTGGTTGCAACGGACAGAGGAGGTAAGTAATAGACCAACTAACGACAACCCACGAGGGACTTTATTGTCAGTACATAACAACCACCCATTTCAGTAAATGCACTGAAAACAGACTCTCCAAACATACCGTCTGTTCCGAGCACAGAAACCGAAAATTCTGGGTGCTGGAGCCGTAACTTGAGACTCTTGGTCTCTGATGCCAGAATAGATGGTATTTCTTCATAGCCCGCAAGTACGGCGTTCACACACGGTGTTTATTTGGACGTATTTATATCAAACAGAACTATGTGCAGGTGAGAAATATGGGGTGTGCTCTAGAAAGCTGCATAAGAAACAATGTAAAAAGGGGCGAGATTCCTTTTGAAGAATTGGAAAAGCGGGATTTTAAATTCAGCAAACAGAACCAAGTGCCAACTGAATGCGGGATGTATGAGCCGCGGGCATAGCACGAGAGCGTTGTGGACAGGGCTCATGAGTTAATGACCAACGAGGCGAGCTGCAAGATGGCATCCGTTTCCGTTGACGTCACTGGCGCTTTATTATTCTTATTCACTCTTACGGCCAGAGAACTAACGAGCACACCCCATATTTCTCACCTGCACATAAATCTGCTTGATAGAAATACGTCCATTTTTCAGTAAAGATCGCTCTATTTTCCCTTTGTCACCTTTGTCTATTGCTTTTTCTAAACATTTCAAGAATCAGCCCGCTCCCACTTGAATTGTGGGTTGGTAGACCATCCCTCCACATTCGCAATCCGTAGGCGGGTCCCAGACCTAACCTCAAAATTCCCAGACGCTCTCGACGTGTCACACAAGTTCATTTGCGCTCTGTTACTACCCTGCTTGGCTTACAAAAGGGCGTAACTACACATCGAGGTGAGCCCGGGAAAGCATTGACTCAAATGGAAGATGGGGCTCATGGCGAAGTGCAGTTACGTCCTTGTGTGCGGAGGGCGACGACTAGACGGGCGAAAACTAGCAAGAAGAGTGGAGACGCCAAGGTCGTTGCGAAGAAGCACCATTTCTCAAGTCGATAAGCTCCCAGAGTATAAATCAAAATTCCGCGAGAAGCACATCTTCTGGCTTTATCGTAATTTTTATGGAAGCACCTACACTGCCGTGCTAAGGAAGAACGCCGTATAAACGTGCGAGAGTTGCCAAATTTCCTTCGATAAAATGTTTATTTTTGAGGTAGGATATAAATATTTATCCCTGAAATTTTCAGGAATTTCAGGTGAAATCGCTATATTAAAAGTATCTAAAAAATTAGAGGGAAATTATTCATAAGTTTACCAGGAAATTGGTGTTTTATCAAAGGAAATTTGGCAAGGCCTGAAGGTTCATACGGCGTTTTTCCTTAGAACGGGAGTACACCACGGACACCAAGACTAACGCTTGCAGTTGCAGCGGCGGCGTTTTAATTTATACGAATCCCATTATGTCACCTCCCCCGTTCGTATCTATTCCTCTTTCCCCACCGCCCCTCCCGCAACCTCCACACCAGACAGCCCCCCTCCCCGCCCGGGCGTCTATTTCACCTGTGGCTGAAAATATATTATCCGTAAGTACACTTAAATCGGATTCTTAAATACCGTCTAAAATGTTGTCTAGGTGTCCCCGACGGCTGAACTTAAGCTAATCTGTTTACTCTCGGCTGCTTAATTTATTTAGCTCAGACTCGCGTCCCGCTCCTCCCACCACCCTCGTCGTGGGGTCGGGGGCTTTGGGCCCATTTGTTATTGTGATTAAATACAAGGCTCCGTAAGTTATGACGTGTCGCGCACTCTTTTCTTGGAGTGGGACTTAGCTATTGTTGTCTTAGGTGAGCATTGAGCCTCCTGAAAAATCCAACGTTGATGCCGAATGTGTTCGCGAATCCGCGCTTGGTTCACCAAGATTTGACGCCGAGTTCCAGCACTCAGAGTCGGCAGGTGTGCAATTGAGCTGTCATACCTTCAGCGAGGAGGCGGATAATTGCCCGATGGTCGACTGCAGCGCCCCCTGGCAGGAATTTTGCGAAAGCTTGAGGAGTAGTAACAGGAGCGAAAGTCACTTCCGAGGGGAACGAGTTGGGTTTGGAACATATTTATGCTAAAAGGAACTATATGCATAGGGATTGCGTGTTACATAGTTTCTTTTAGCATGAATACGTCCTTTTGTACTCAGCGGATGCATCTGAATGAATCCTCGAAATATCTTCAAAATTTATAGGTGCAGAGTGCAGTGGTGCATCCGATCAAAAGTTAGCCGCCCGTCCTAGGACTTTTAGCCCTCCTTGCATGGATATTCTTGTTTATCATTTGTTGTAGTAGGTTACCGGGATTTAACAAACAATATGGTGTTTGCACAGGAAAAAAAGCATAGGTTGCACACCAACCGAACTCATTATGATACTAAAATTTTCGCCTCACTGTCAAATAACCACAGACATCAGGGGACCGAGAATCTTCGTTCAAATGACTGCGGTTTTTGGTAAAAAAAATGTGAGTCTCAAGAGTGACTACCAAAGATTTTAGCGACGTGAACTGAAGCTTGGTCTCTAAAAACGATTACTTCAGGTATCTGTGCCAAAAACTTTGATGCGCAACGTGGTACGAAGTCTTTGCCCCTCCGAGCGAGATGAAATGCATTTTTATCCGTGTAAGACGGGTCGATTTGAAAAGAAAATATAATGCCCCCCCTCTCCAAAAAAAACAGCGAAGTACCCCAGATTAGATTTCCTCCTCTCTAATCTGGCTCATTGTGTTTCTTTTCATTATACTCGCTAAAAATCACGATTGAAATTTGGATCAGATTTTTTTCCCGTGCTAATGGTCCGAACGACTACTGCACATCCTTCTTTCAGTTTTGAGCGGTTGATGTAAATTGCACTCTCAAAATCGAATTAATTTGTCTTTTAGGACGGCGTCGAGGAAGCAAGGGAAAAAGCCAGTTCCAAGAATTCGATCACCTCAGATGCATGTAAGAGACTCCATTGAATCAATTATTGATACAGGCTGTAAAAGTATGCTGACACAAATTGATCCAGAGACCTTAACATCATCGATGTCTTGAACAGAGAGGTTTCCGCGGTTTTTTGCCGAGTAGTTTGAGAATTCTCCGAGGATATTATTCAATATCATGGCCGCGCCGCGGTGAATTTCTCCGATTATCCTTATTCCTCTCTCTCGAAGGTGGACAAAGGAGACAATCAAATTTCCGAACGATGAAATGAAGTGGAGAGTGGTGCGCGGTACTCCTTTCACCACAGGTGTAAACACGTTGTCATGAATAATTTTTGGCAATTTTTATCACGATCCTCGCGAGTTTTATTCACCTTCTATCGAGGGCCCAGTTTATCGATATGGTTTTTTTGTCGTTCAAGCTCGCCAACATCAATACGTGGGTAATTAGAACGCTAGACGGATGACCAGATTCAGGTTATTTTGCAGATCTTCCGAGAGAGTGGAAAAATTCCTTTCTCCGGTGGACAGTTATTGACCCGATAACTAATCGCTAAAGCTCATCGATATAGCTGTAGTAAATGTGAGTTGACCGTAGTCATCTGGTTTTATTGAAGAACAGTTGACCACTCGTCAGAAAGGAGGGGGACACTTCGAGGGAAAAAATGACAGCTTTGGACCTCTGCAAGAATGCCGATGTACATAAAACTTCAAAATACACGGAGAAAAAAAATTCGTGCGTGGGACCCGAAGTTTAGGTCATATGGATCTCTGAAATTTTCGGAGTGAGCATCTGAACACTTTAGGTCTAGCTGTCGAGGTTCAAATCACACATCCGAAACTTCAGTTCTTACATCTGAAGTACTTCAGATGTGAGAACCGAAGTTTTTCGGATGGATTTCGTAAGGGAGGAACTTTTACTATAATTACAGATTCACGCTATTCAATAGGAAAAATTAATTTAATTCATACAGAATTTTATTCATGAATTGGTAGCAGGGAAAAATTTTTCTTGAATAAAAAAGGAAGAATGCTTGTACAAAAGTGACATAGCAGGAACTGCTCTCTTAAGCGATTTTATTTTTGAATACAAATGATATTTTCTGTACTGCAAATTCAACCATTTCAATCCTGTAGTGGTTGCTAAAAAGAGACAACCATTTGGAAGATGCATGATATTGACCTTTCGTTATAGACTTGACGAGTTTGCAACTTTGAAGTCAAAATTTCAGATGAGCATTTCCTAAATGTAGTCAAGTCAAAACTGGATGATATTTAGAAAGAAAGGAAAAAATATACACTGAGAAAGGGTTAAAGGATCTAAAAACCTCACTTTACTTAACGGAAAAGTTTAGGTCATTTTAATGACATTTTTGGTTAACTCGATCCAGATTCATCATAATAGCTTTGAATCGGTTTACTTCTTTACCACCGGTGAAAAACTAGTAAAAGATAAGTAGTTTAAAGTAGGCCGAATCTCCAGAAGACGATTTGTTCCAAATTTTGGCTTAATTTTTTCAGAAATTTCGACGTGAAAATTTTTCTTCTCTCCGTCTCTCTCAATCCTTTCTTCTATTTTTATTCTTTGCATTACTGTTTCAATAAACTGCATATTTTTGACTAAACATGCCTTTATTCGACATTTTAGCATGGAGATAGGTTGCTAAATGAGGTCCCTGCTGGCCGATTATTGAAACTGATAGACAAAGCTACAAACAAAGACGACTAAAGGGATTTGGGGGGATCCTATTGGTGGAAGTGGGTGGTGGCATGGACATGGGAGGTGAGTAATGGACTAACTAACGGCAACCCACGAGAAACCTGACAGTTAGTCCATCATTTTCTTCCTTAGTCTATAAGATCCAATCATGTCAACCAATAGGATCGCTCTATACTTCCTATGTCTTTTTTGTCTATCGCTTTGTCTATCAGTTTCAATAATCGGCCCGCAGATCGGGTTCCTCCTAGGAGAAAGCACAGTGGGCAACCAATGAGAGGAAGGAGTATGGGATTGAAGCCAAAATGTTGCTGTCTTTGATGCTCGAAGGGATGTGGTTCGATGGGAAACAATCCAGACCGTCAGGTGTCACAGAGTGCCAGAGAGTTCCATAAAACGACTTATATGTATTTATGTCTTTGATCAGGCCCATCAAGTCAGTGCGAGCACTTTAAGTGAGAAATAAATAAGTACTTCAATAAGTGAATAGATGAATAGGAGTAACAAGATAAAATGTTGAAACACAGCAGCAGTGGCGATGCAGGATAATCGATTATCGATAGTTTCCCATTTGAAGCGGTGGTAAAGAATCGACAATTTAGGTGCTCGTTGCGAACATTTGTTTATGGATATTTTTACATAGGTTTAAATGACAGATCAATCGATATATCGCAAAGCACGCCACGCCACCGACTCTGCCGAAAGTCGGTAGATGAGAGGGCATTGATAAAACTGATATTGGTCCACTGAAAGCGATCTAGAAGTTCAAGTGCGGAGGACCACACAGCTGTGCAAAAACGAGGGATCTATATAGAATTCCCACCGGAGTTGAGCTGTTCTTGCCCGGAGGGGCGGTTCGGAGAGATGTAAAGCGGAGATTAAACTCTGAGACGGGGCCCACGGCCCGGGCGATTAATTGGTCCGGTCAGGTGACGGTGACTCAAATCGAAACTCTGAAAAAAACGAGGAGAAAAAACGCGAAAGGCTAATCTGAGGCGTGCGGGAGAGAGAAGCGGGGTTCATAAAAAATACGATAATATAGTGTAAAGAGGATCCAGAGAGTCGGGCCCATAAGTTAGGTTAAATCTGCTGATAATCACGCGGAGCGGTTCGATGGACGCGATAGTATTAAAATGGCACTGGACCAAACGATTCCTGGATTTTGAGCCATGTTGCCTCTTAGCCACGCTGAAAACAAATTATTTTTTCAAGTAATGCAAAGAGGCCGCTCAAGTATTACGTAAGAAGCGAATCTTGGGTCGAACCAGGGGCTCTGAGCTTGTCTAACGGGACCTTACGAGGGGCAGGAGAGGTGAAACCCACTTTTACGTAACTCCCACTCAAAAAAAATAAAATAAAATACAGTAAAATATAATTCAATTAAATAAAATACAATAAAATCGTAAAATCGGAGTTTGCTGTGCGTAAAGAAGAAAAACACGGAAGTTATCAAGTATTGACGTTGAGTAGTTTTCCATTTAAAAGAGGAAGTATGACAGGAAGTCTACAACGTCGCAAACCGAGATACGTGGTCTCGTAGTTTCACCGTCGATATAGCTGGCTGTAGAAAACGGAGATCACACAGCCGGGCCTACCGAAGCGATAAAAAATTATACAGCCGGACTATAGTTTCTATCGCCGGGCTATACAGTTCATCGCCATCGGCTATGAAAGGCTATAAAAAAATGTGTAGAAATTGGTGTGCTTCGGAAATCATTAAGTTTGATACGAAACCACCTTCATATTTACGAAATACACATTATATTTTCTTTTAATACATATTTTTTTTCATTAATTAAAATGAGAATAATCCTTACAGGATGTGCAAACATTTCAAAATCATGAGTTGAAAAACGCTGACTCTCCGCGAGATTAAATATTAGAGCCTAACACAAAGCGGAGCGGCGATGCACTGGCGCCTACAAACCCAACAGGGATACTTCACGCATTGTGCAATGCGTGAAGTATCCCTGTTAGGTTTGCAGGCGCCAATGCGCGTTTCGCGCTGGCTGCCCGCCCGCCGCGCCGCAGCGTGCCACACTGCCACAGTGCTTGAGGCAACTATTTCACACCAGAGGTATTGCACAGTATCATACGAGATTGAAGGTGCTCTAATATATTAGGAATAGCAGGCATCCATCAAAAGTACGGAGCTTTCCTCGCAAAATAAATCAAGAAACTACGGCCCAGAAAGAGAGCGGTGGTCCAAAAACTCACTAAGTCCTAGCATCCGTAATTAGTAATGTTTAGCATACACTTTATCGCCTAGCTGTTGCTTAATCGCTATCGACCATAAAAGGCAATAAGAAATTGTATAGCCCGCTATAGAAGCTATGAGAAATCTTACAGCCGGTTGTAGGTCTAAAGTATTTTGGAACACAGATTCTACTGCCAATTTTTACCAGCGTAGCTTTTTATCACCTTGTATCTATATTATTCAGCTACAAGCAAAATCTTGGAAGCACTATTTCTGACGAACTGCCGGACCGATAAGGATGATCTTTACATGTATGTCATCTGTAGTAGATGTAGATGTGCAAAAAATTATGAAACCCTGAACTTTTAATGTTGTAGAGCTTTTAAAGCTCATGTCACTTAAGTCCAATGTTAATAGCGTGAGAGATATGTCGTTTCCGCTAGAAACGTCAAGGTGTGGGATTCTACCTGGAGTGACTCGAATAAACAATAAACAATGAAAAAGCTCGTGAAGGGCTCCTCATTCGAAGAGTTGAGGAACGGTGCATCGCTAGGGTCCAAGGTTCAAGGTCAAGGTATAAGGTTTAAACTCAATTTTTCTGCATCTTTCCAGCTTCGATTTGTGGCATTGGTCAATTTACTTGATTGCTGAATTTCTATCAATATTTACAGCAGATAAACAGCAGATACAAGTGAGAAGGCAGGCGCTGCGTCGCGTCGGGACGGACCAAATATTATTAATCTTAACGGTCGAAATCCGATTTTTTTTTTAATTAAGCATTTAAAATAACATAATAAATGGAAATTTCTCCAGTAAGTGACTGTGAAATTATGCACATCCAGCTATTCCTCATCATTTACAAATCTAAGTGTTACGTCAAAAATTTTGAAATCGATGCAGCTCGAACACAAAATGGTGTATTAAAATAGAAAGAACATTTTTGCCATACATATGCGTATAGGGCCCGCGAAGCGGGCCTGAGGGCGCGAAGCGCCCTCCCGGGGGTTGGGCCGCGTAGCGGTCAGGGGGCAGAGCCCCCTAGTAGCTTTATATTGCTTTGTATTTCTTTGTATAGCTTTGAAGTGCTTTGTATAGCTATGTAGCGCTTTGTATAGCTTTGTATCGCTTTGGAGCGCTTTGTATAGCTTTGTATCGCTTTGTATCGCTTTGCAGCGCTTTGTATAGCTTTGTATCGCTTTGTATCGCTTTGCAGCGCTTTGTATAGCTTTGTATAGCTTTCTATCGCCTTCTATAGCCAGCCATAAGAATTCCCATGGTATTTTGGAAGGCAGAGAGCCAATTTTTAGGAGCCCTCCGTAGCCAAGACATATTTTAAGGGGCGAGAGTGATGTGAGGCAACACGGGCGAGGATTGTGGGGCAATTACAGGCGATGCCACCGGACACGGACGATCCGTTGAACCGGTGGGCATCTCGCGATGGATGGAAAGGCAGGCGCAAGAGGCAGCTTTCATTCATCGGCTTCTTTACGGGTGACATCGGCAGATTGCCCGTCCACGTTCCACGCTACGCATGCGCCAGTTAGTCGTCCGCCGACTAAATCTAAAATCCAAGCTCCCCAGCTTTAAATTAAGCCGCGCTCCTCACGCTGCCCAACAGATAACCCAAGGACCCTCTCTTGGGCACCTCATCCTGATCTCAGTTTCCGCTTAAGTCACGTTTCCAATGAATTAGAAGAAAGGGCCGATGCTCATTTCGGTCCCACTTTAACCTCTTATACATACGTAAGAGTCGCTCCAATAGCGCTCTGTGGCGCTCTGCGACGCCTAATCGCCACAAAACTCGGTCCTCCCACAATCCATCAGGGAGTTGACATACCCTCAACTCATTTAAAACCCCCTGTCGCCACCCTCTCACTGGGTGTCCCCTTCGTCTCCTCCTAGGAGGGACCCAATCAAGTATCTTTTTTTGCAGCCTCTCTTCCGTCATCCTATTGATACGACCGTACCAGGCATGCAAGCTGAAGCCACACTCTCCCCCTCAGTCTCGTGTTGGTACCTACTCATCAGAGCTCAAAATTTTTGACTCTAGTTACAATCTTTGAACTTCTTGACTTTTGTTACCCCGCAAAGTAGTGTAGATCCAGCAATATTTTACCACCTAGAAATAAACTTTTGGCTACGCTGATTCGCCCCATAGAGATTGGCGCCACACTACAGCTCTGACGAAAAATCTGAGGTTATCCCC
Source organism: Bemisia tabaci (assembly GCF_918797505.1). Classification (NCBI taxonomy): domain Eukaryota; kingdom Metazoa; phylum Arthropoda; class Insecta; order Hemiptera; family Aleyrodidae; genus Bemisia; species Bemisia tabaci. Next base: position 3,522,572 of record NC_092794.1, read on the forward strand.
ACACAGTGTGACCCCACACAACAGCATTTTTCAAAGTCCGAAGACGCGTTTTCGCTGTTGATCTCCGCCATAGATTTGTGGGTGGAATCAACAGCACTTACGCCGCTCTATCGCTTCAGTGGAAAACCGGGGTAAGAGCTGTTGATTATGCCCACGAATCTGTGGCAGAGATCAACCAACAGCAGAAACGGTTTGACTCTGGTGCTCGCCCGGGCAGCTCGCGACGAGACCAGATCTTGAAACACAACCATCCTTCGGATACGTCGGGGCGCATCGCGAAGGGGGGTCGGCGGGTGGAGGTGGGCCCCCCTCAATATCTAAGCCCATGGTCTTTAGATCACACCTAGAGTACCTGTATAGCGAGAGTATGGACAGATCGCTTCATGGAGGACTTAAGGCCCGAAAGTGCAGCCACCCTTCTAACCAACTTCTAACGCACAAAATTTCACTGCCAGTCTGTAGATTCCAATTCTAACGAAGATGGCTAAGAAAGTACATAAATGAGCGTTCTTCCACAAAAATGAGTAAATTTATGCAACAAGTAAGTCAAATACGTGCTTTATAAACGATGGTTCGTAACAGTTGTATTAATAAATCGCTCTGGATAATTGAAATTCATAGGTTGGCTGCATTTCTGGGCCCTAACTTTATTCGCGGAGGCATCGGTGAAGGCCTGATGGATTTTTGGAGTTTCACATCTGTCTATACTCTCGCTATACAGGTACTCTAATCACACCCTGAAGAGTGCGCGTTTAAGAGCTGAGAAACCGCAATGATCACAGTGCGTGGGCGGGCGGAGCGACGAGGGACGAGGTGGGGGTGCCAAAACAAGGAGACGCAACGGCGCAGCGCACCACACAAAGCGTCGCACACACGGTGGCGCAACGAATTACAACAGCCATCAGTCATCTGCAAGCACCGGTGCAGTCTGCATCGCGACCGCGGACAACTCATCCGAGTCGGAGCGTGTGAGCCACGCCGCCAGATCCACAGCTAAATCCTATTCCATTCGTTTCAGGGACTTTAATTATTGAGGGGCTTGGATAGAGTACCTGTATAGCGAGAGTATAGACAGATTTGAAACTCCGAAAATCCATCAGGCCTTCACCGATGCCTCCTCGAATAAAGTTAGGGCCCAGAAATGTAGCCAACCTATGAATTTCAACTATCCAAACCGATTTACTAATTCAAGTGTTACGAACCATCGTTTATAAAGCACGTATTTGACATAGTTTTTGCACAAATTTACTCATTTTTGCGGAAGATCGCTCATTTATGTACATTCTTAGCCATCTTGGTTAGAATTGGAATCTGCAGACTGGCAGTGAAATTTTGTACGATAGAAGTTGGTTAGAAGGGTGGCTGCACTTTTGGGCCCTAAGCCCTCCATGAAGCGATCTGTCCATACTCTCGCGATACAGGTACTCTAGGCTTGGAGGGCGAGGCACATCAGAGCAGTTTTTGCTATTGCAAGAGATCTGTATTCGAGGTTTCGAAATTACTTGTGGCTTTTTGGTGGAAAGAAGGTTCAAAGTAACTTTTTGATGCTTAAAAATTAAATTATAGTAGTGAATTTTTCACAGAATATAGTTTAAGAATAGTTTCAGTCGAAATCATTACTATCTCAATTTCTTCAAAAACTGTATGCGCCTTGTCTCCAGAACCCCTCAATTTTGAGGACTGCTTAAGTCGAATTTCCATCAGCGGATTCTGTTATACTTTTTTGGTCCCGAAGACAAGATTAAAACTCATTATAAAAAAAAAATAACACAAATACGTAATTTTGGGGTTTGATAACTCACGGCCGACGTTTGAATCCATCCCTCGATTTTCGAACCGACCTCGAGAGGTGGGTGCATAATGCACATTACACAACAATGTTTGATGTGGTCGTAGTCATTGCTGCCAACATTGATAATTACATTTCGACGGAAAATCATTTCAGGTAACCTGAAGTTCATTTCGCTAGAGATGTTTCTGCTAATAAATTGAGGGTGTGATATTTTTTATATCCGTTCAACACTTTCGAGCCTCGAACCTTGAGTCTCGTCACTGGTATCGATAAGGGTCGTTTTTGGGCCCATCCTTACTGACTTTCCTCAACTCTACAATTTTTTGCTGAATATTTTACGGAACACATCACAATTTAGTCATTTTCAGTCTCTTTCCGGATCTACTACTGGCCTTTAACATAGCCCTTAAGGCCAATTTTGGCAAAAATTGTGGATTTTATCGTGCTCGACTCCAAACTTGCAAAACTCATAGTTTCCGCTAAAATCTGTCCTCAGATCCATATTTATGGCAGTTTTAGACCCAGGGAAAGACCAAAAATGACGCGATCATTATGCATTCCGCAAGATAAATACCCATAAAGGAAAAAAATCGCAGGGCTGAGGAAATTCCGGATGGGTCCTAAAACGGCCCTCATGGAGAAGCCTCTTTTGAAGAAAGTGGGAGAGAGAATGCGTTCGTTATGGCAGCAACGCCGCGCCGTGCACCGAGCGAGGCATCTAGGTAGGCTAGACCATTACCACCCACACCATTAACTTTATTCCCCAAATATTTTGTCACGACTCCCGCAGTATTTATGCCCCGTAATTGCCCGCCACAGTGTTACTCCACCGCAAGCGACAATTGTTTATTTTTAGCGCGGAGTTGCCGCTCGCCTCGCCTTGCATCCACCCACAACGCTCATCATCCGAGATCCCTTCGTTTTGGCTTTGATGTTCATGGCATAACTTTAAACTGAGCCCCGAGCACCGAGCTACAATATTGAGGAGACGCCGTGGGAGCAGGTGCCCGGTACTTAAACGCGGGTTCGTCTAAGTTAACCTAACCTATTGAGATAGGTTTTATTTTGAATAATTGAAAAATCAAAAGCATATTAAAACCACAGAGTACATAGAGTCGTAATGTGAATAGGAGAGCTGGCGCCATGTTCTGCTCGACGAGTTCCGAGCCCGGTGTGCGGGTCACTTTTTCGATACATATTCGATCCAAAATGGCGGTGTGGAATACGTAGTAATTCCATGGCCGGGTCCCCGTGTATCGCAAACAATCGATCATGTATTGAAAAAGTGACCCGGCGCCGCACAGGAGTATGGAGTTTTCGGGACCTGAAAATTGCCTGAAAGTGGCACCAGCTCTCCCATTTAAATTACGACTCTATGTACTCTATGATTAAAACATATGGATGGACGATAAGACTAATCTCTGAAGTAGAAGTCGTGACTTGGTGGTGATTTGAACGGGTTATTTAGAGAAAGGCATCACCGCCCAAAAGTTAAGTCAAGTTTCCAAGTTCACTAACAAAGTTTAGCCAGAAAAGTGACAGGATCTAAGTACATACACATACATAAAGCCGCTTTCACAGCGCAGCCTCGTGCTCTGCGGCGCCCAATCGCCATTGCCTCCTATCTTCCCAGAGATCATCAGGCAATTGTCACCTACTGATCTCCTCCTCCACTCCTTGTCACTAACTTTTCACAGGACGTTCCACGCCGTCGCCTGCCAGGCGGAACCCAATCGAAAACCTGCTTGGGCAACCGATCGTCTGCCATCCTTCGCATATGTCCATACCAGACCACTGCTTAGACCTGATATCGTACACGATGACATTAGTGCATACCATCTGTGATGAAGAGCATCATCACTTGAGGAAGGTCGGAGAAACTGAGCAAGAAATTGGTTTTTTTTAAAAAAAAAAACTATTGGTGCATAATCCCTTCTTCCACAAACCCATGTGCCTATGCCAAGTGCCAAGTGCCATATAACAGTAATATGTGAGTCAAGTGACATACGTGTTAAAATGACAATGATTATACTGCCGTGCTAAGGAAGAACGCCATATAAACATTCGAGAGTTGCCAAATTTCCTTCGATAGAATGTTTATTTTGGAGGAGCTTTATGAATATTTTTCCTTGAAATTTTCAGCAATTTTATGTGAAATTACGAGCAAAATTATCGAAAAACTTTAAAGATTCTTGATTTATCAAAGGGAATTTGGCAACGCCTGAGGGTTCATACGGCGTTTTTCCTTAGCACGGCAGAATAATCATAGTATGTGCCCGTACTCGTGGTTTTTATCACAAGAAAGCACATTGCGCAGAGTGAGATGCCTCGGAAAATACGCCATATTTCCACTGTAGCAAATATTCAAATGTTCTGGTTTCATTTCTTGATTTTTCACGTCTCAACGGTTTTTGTACGCAAGTGTGTGGGTTCAATAGCGTCATGAAATTGAGAAAAACTAAAGTACAAAGTTTTCCCAAATGATAGTCTCTTTCTGATAGTAAGAGTCGTCCTTTTTACGCAGCACAAAATTCGAGTCAAGACTGCGTGTCTTATATCGCCTTCAATTTTGATGATACTTTAAGCTTATCCATGAAGCACGTATAGTGGTATCAAAGAGCCGTGTGAGTTCAAGCACCTCGTTTTGTTGTCGCCTTTCGAGTTTTCAGATCGGAACAGTGTCTTTTTACGAAAGTGTCTTTGTTTAAGTGTCGTACACTGAGAAAAAACTATGGTTTATAAACCTATTAGAGGTAAATATGGAACACCTATAATAGTCGTAAATAAACTAATGATTCTCGGTCTGTGAACCATACTAAGGTCTTTGTACCTAATTAAGGTACCCCGTACCATAACTAAGGTATATGTGCTATTATTATATGTAGAGGTACTACTATTAGTGGTGTTCCATATTTACCTCTAATAGGTTTATAAGCCATAGTTTTTTCTCAGTGTATAATAGAGATAAACTAAGATAAAGTTTACCCAGATGTAAGGTTCGGGGACGGTTGTTTCGCTTTCATATAAGTTTCATAGAGAGACATTGTCCTTAAACGCGGCGCGAAGTCGGGGTCTAGACCAAGTAGTGTCTCATTCCGCCTTCAATTCTGACGATACTTCAAGCACATCCATGGAGCAAGAATAGTGGTATCAAAGAGCCGTTTGAGTTCGAAAACCTTGTTCTCTTGTCATTTCTTCATTTTCCAGATCTCAATTGATTTTTTTTTTCTGAAGTGTATTGGTTCAATAAAGTTGTAAAATTGAGAATAACTAAGATCAGGTTTTTATTCCACGTTCGTAAATTTGACCCATAATTTCAATTTTTCAGAAGAATATACCCATGCGACTTATCTCACACATTTTTCAGAGTTTTTCACGAGATCAGGAGGAAAATAAGAGGCACTGGACGTATTTAAATCGAAAGGAACTATATTCATTCTGTCATGAGACCTGCGAAGTTCCCTCAGAACGCATGCATGACAGGGATCATGTTAAGCTGGACATACTTACTTTTTATTTAAATGCGTATCCAATTTTAAGCTAGGAATGCACAAGAGTTTTCTGGTAAAAGTGAAATTTGCGGGGTAAATTTGGCAACATTGGAATTTAGTTACGTTCCTCTGTGAAGATAACGACGATACGTAGAACATTGACCGATCTTTTTTTTTCGTGGATAAATATGGGGAGATGTCGAAGAAATCGAGTTTTTTTCATGTTTCCTGGAATCTTTAGTTTTGGCGACTCCGCTCTTTTTCAAGTAAGCAATTCAATTGAAGTTGGGTCCTTTTAAGCGAAAAGGTGGCATGTCGTCGAGGCGGCAGTGCTGGAGGCGTTACAATATTAATATGAGCTTTTGGAATGGATCCCATGCCGCTGTTAGTGTTGCTCGGCGAGGAATTCCCTCAACATTGTTGCTGACCGGGCGGGGCGGGAGAGAGTAAGATCGGGGGGGGGGGGGGGCTGGGGGAGGGGATCCTCGAACGGGACGGACCAAGGGAGCTTTGATGAAGCTGGAGACGGCGGCTCGCGGCTCGCGGAAATCCAGCCGGACGGATACACCTGATATGCAATCGCGTCGAAGTTTAGTGTTTTTTTATACGCGACATAAAACACTGCTTGCTCGTCCGTGTCACCGGTGACCAGGGACATAAAGTGATATTTTATGCAAAGACGCTACATTACACGCGCACCTACATCGCTCCTCTCGCCGCCCGCCACCGACTTCCCACCCCCTCACCCCCTCCCGTCGTTGACCCCCATATCCTAGGCTCAAAAGGTCACGCTGGACCCTGACAAAGTCACAGAAAAAAATCTAACAGACCCTCCGCTGCCTAGCCGAGCTGTGTAACCGTGTGCGGAAAACTTAATACAATAATAACAATTTAAACAGCGGGTAACCAGGCTAATTTTCACTTAAATACCACCAACATTTTTCGGCTCAAAACTCAGCCTTCCTCGTTTGGATAAAAACAGTAAGAGATTTAAAAATTTAAAAACTTAGTACTTGGCTGTACCTTCCAATACGGGAAAAATGTTGTTATGAAAGAAATTTTTGATAACGCTGTCAACACGGTGGTCATCGCGGTGTTTTGTGTTGACTATGTATTATCAAACATTTCTGTCAAAACAACATTTTTCTCGTACTGAGTTTTTAGATTTTTAAATTTCTTACTTTTTTTATCCGACTGAGGCAGGCTAAGTTTTGAGCCGAAAGGTTTTGGCAGACCCGCCACATCCCATCTCGGGCCCTGGTACCAGTTTTAAGGTCCGGGCCCCAAGCACGGAGGGGAGGAGTCCAAGGGGCATCTCCTGAGAAATTTTAGAATTTATACGACTAGTCGGACGCATTTTGAAGCTTCCATAAAGAATTTTTCCATCAATTTCTGCGGAATAATTATGTATTTGTTTCTACTTTCAGCACAAAATACTTGCGAATTGTTGCACTCCAAACATCTGGAAAATTTTATTTTTTTTTTGGGGGGGGGGGCATATGATACTATTTTCAGGTCTAAGAGAGCCAGGCCTCCCTGGACTCCCCCTTCGTTTGTCTATGGCAAGGGAGTTGAGCCATGAGCCAAGTCGAGGATGCCCAGACTGGAGACCCTTAGCATTTGACGACGAAAAAAAATGAAACGCAGTTACTAAAAATATCCCTCTGTACTGAAGATATTGAAAATAGATAGAAATTTTCCAAGAAGTATACGTCTTTGAAAATTTAAGAAGAATTATACAGTGCCCCCGCGTGATTCTGAAAATCTATTCACCTTTTGCGAGATTTATAGGGTAAATTTTTCACTTTTTCTTACGAAACAAGGGTTGCATGTGAATTCGTAATGGTTTTTCACGGGTAACACGGGCCCCCTGGTATCAGGGACCCAGTACCCCCCCCCCCCCCCCTCTTGAGGCGGGCCTGGGTTTTGGTGGTATTTATGTAAAAATTATAGCCTTGTTACCCGCTGTTTAAATTGTGAATGTTGTATATCTTGTCACGGGCTTCGGAGCATCAAACAAATTTCAGGAAAAATTAATTTTGCACTCACGGGATATAAATTCATTTTAATATGGAGAACCGCTTCCGCAGCTGCGGGCTGATTATTGGAATTGATAGACAAAGCAATAGACAAAGGAGACATAAGGGGTATGGAGCTATCCTATTGGTTGAAATGGGTGGTTCTTATAGACTAAGGGAGAAAATGATGGACTGGACCCCCCCCCCCCCCCCAAAAAAAAAGAAGAAAAAAAGAACCACGAAAGGGGTAGTGGGGGTAGGGGTAGGTGTGAGAGAGGTACTCCTCCCCGAATATCCGCCATAAAAACGGTCAGAAATAGCTGATATCAAGTGTCATCAACGGTGGTAGAATGACGCCATCAGCCCAAGATAGTCTGAAATGGATGAAAACGGCCGAAAATAGCCGCACAAGTAGAATTTTAATGATAACAGCCGAAAATAGGTGCTGACGTCATCAACGGGTGTCCCGATGAATTCATCAGTTACAGGTTCTCCGATGACGTTATCAGCCGGAAAGAGACGAAAACGCAGGAATACATCCGTTTCCTAGTTGGACGTATTTCTGCTGAACGGAACTAAGCGCAAATTCGAGTTCCTTTCGAGAACTAAAATCCTGCTTGCTTTAGAGGATAGCGCGTTCTGTCAAACGGAACTAAGCGCCATGGAAAAACCATGTGAGCATAGGACGGGCGGAGCTCGTCAGTCACCTGCCCCCGCTAATCCAACCCCCCTCCTTTTTCCTATGGCGCTTATGGCGTTTAGCAGAAATACGTCCAGCTGTCATAATCGAACAACTTTCATCGCAGCAAGGAGTCTTTCGCTGTCAGAAGAAAAATACCACTCGTTTAAATTAGGGGCTACTTGGACGAAATAGGTGTATCGATCAGCAGAGCGAGCTGATACTGAGAAGTGATTTAAACGGAAAAAAGCTTTCACGTTAGCTACAATTATTGGACGTATCTATGCTAAAAGGAGCTATGTGCAATGGGTCACTAAACCATGAACGAATTTTGACTTGCGAATATAGTTTTCTGAAGGAAAATGACGCGTACAACACGATGCGAACATTAAAAACGCGAACAAGTAACTCAATTACCGAGAAATGCGCAGTTCAAATCGCTCAACTTATACGCAAATTTAAAACGCCCCGGTTTCGCGCCGCACCGAATGATGTCATCCGGCACCAATCAGAGGCGGGCACGGGTTTCCACGACGTCCGTCAAATGTCTATCTACTCTTCGTATATGAGAACAATACTAAAGTCGAAATTATATCTTTTGAATTCAAGACTAGAATCTCATTCATATGTTAGCTGTAATAAACAAGCAACAACTCCACATTGAAATACGTTTTATTTTAACAAACATCAGAGGAAAATGAGAGAAGATTGCGATATGACTACCGCAGTACATCAACCGCGTCAGTTTCCCGCCATTCGGGTGCGTTTGAAATGTCTTGCAGTTTTTAGATTTTTCAAAAGCGGTTTTCTCCGCGATTTTGGCTCCATGAAAATGCGGAAAAATCACCACGTTATCTCCTCACATAGTACTTCCAGAATATTCAATAAAATAAACAAGGTTTAGTGACCCATTGGAAAGATGGGGTGTGTTCGTGGAAGCTGCATGCGAAACTGTGTAAAATTGGGTACAGTTCCTTTTGAGAAAATGAAAAAACGGGATTTTCAACTAAATCAAAAGGAACTGAGCGCTAACTCGTGAGCCGTGGACATGTGACAAGAGCCTTGTGGACAGGGCTCATTAGTGAAAGAGTTCCGCCACCGATCTCCCCGTCGTGCCCTGTCGCCTTGTTTGCCGCTGACGTCACTGGCGCTTTTAAATTCCCATTCATTCTTATGGCCCGACCACTAACGAGCACACCCCATCTTTCCACTTGCACATAGATCCATTCAGCATAAATACGTCCAATGCACTACAATGTTCGTAATAAATGTGACTCCTTTTAAACATGCTTCCCGCAAAGCAAAAAGCTCAGAGAAACTGCAATTGGAGGCAAACTTAGCCTAAGAGGGTTTGAGGTTTGAGGCGCGCACGAAGTTACTAATAGAGGAGACAAAAGATAGACAAACGGCTACCGGGCAGTCCCATAAGCATTGTGCGGGCCGCAAATTTCATTATTTCCCGTGGGCCGGGGCCCCATAAAATCAGCCTCTAAATCACGGACAACGAGACGATCTAACGGGGACCGCAGCAGATTTGGTGGCAGACATCCTCGCCCTCCTCACATAAGGGCGTAACTACACTCTGCAATGAACCTTGTAGTCCATGCAATTCAATGCTTTTCCGGGATCATCTCGAAATGCCCTTCTGTCAGCCGCGCGACGATATGATCGATCGTCGGTAGGGGAACTTGAAGCTCGCCGATCGGACGTTTATGCTAAAAGGAACAATGTTGCACACAAACCCCATGCATATAGCTCCTTTTAGCATAATAGTCCAATTGGACGTATTTCTATCAAACGGAACTATGTGCTTTATGACGTGAGCCCTACTACGCATGTATTCTTATGGGTCTCAAGGCTCATGTCTTAATGCACATAGTTCCGTTTGATAGAAATACGCCCAATTTTACGACAGAGACCCACCCGCGAAAAGCGAAGCGCGCGCGCCGCGCCGGAGGGAATGACATGACAGCCCGCGAATGCGCCGCACAGAGAAAACATAGAAAGTGGCGCCGGGCTGAGAATCCGTCACAGGAAGCGAACGTACGTCTAATAAGAACTGTGGCAAAGTTGGGTCATTTTGACGTGGAATAGTATTTGCTCCTTGCTATGGTCGCATTCTGATTTGCTGATGGGTTCATGTGCAATTTTACGTCACCACTGGATCTGAAGGTGGCTGCCTCACCACCATCCTCTGTATTCCCTTCACGAATGCGCAGAGTCATTGCGGTCGCATTGCAGTCCGGCGGCACAGCCACGGCGCAGCGTCGCGTCGGCAGGGACGCTGAATGCACCGTCGTCGTCGCGCCGCGTCGCTCACCGCCCGCGCAGAACTCGCGACACGTCATCCTGACAACTGTCACTCCGACACGAGATTCGGCACGTTGCCATTCTTCCACAGGTGCCGAAAACTTAAAATCGACGAATGGGTAATGCTGTATAACGGAGAGTATTATGAATTTTTGTAGGCACAGAAAACATCCAAGAATTTCAAAAAGCCTTGGAGTCATGGAGGTTTTAAATTGGTTCTTCAAAATATTTGTCCTGTCAAAAAATGAGAATAGAGTTCATCACGACGAGAACTAAAAACTTCTCTCTGGTAGTTTCTGCATGGTTGCGTGGAGGGAAATAATCTTTTCCGAGAAAATCTAATCGAAGAGAAAACAAGAGCCGAAATTTGAATTACGGGGCAAGTGGCACCCCCTACTTTTACGAGTCGTCTCTGATTGGCTGATCAACCTGGTGCCAACTTTCCAGGAGGACCCTTGTGAAAAATAACACGGGGTACATTTTTCATCGAAAATATCTCGAAAACAATGAGAAATTTATGCGCCGGAGGCTTCAGAAGTCAATTCTCCAGATTTTTCTAAAGAGATTCAATGGTCATACATGACACTTTTTTTCTCAAACACACCGAACAATTCGATCTGGGATTTTGTTTTTTCAAGACTCCAAGTTCCATATTTCAAGTTGAAAAAACAAAATTCGCGATCGAACTGTTTTTTGTGTTTGAGGAAAAAGTGTCATCCATGAATCTCTTCAGAAAAATCTGGAGAGTTAATTTCTGAAATCTTTGACGTATAAAATTTTTCCTTGTTTTCGAGATATTTTCGATGAAAAACGAACCCCGTGTTATTTTCCATAAGGGCCCCAGAAAGTGGGCACCAGGCGGATCAGCCAATCAGAGATGTCTCGTGAAAGTAGGGGGTGCCACTTGCCCCGTAATTCAAACGGGTCAGTTGCACTGGTCACAGAATCGTGTTTTGATGCTTTATTCTTGCAGATCACCCAAAAATAAGAAGATCTGTCCAAACGGCAACTATCCACGTCGAACATTAACCAAAATATCGCGCCTTGAAAAACTCGATTTATGACGTCTCCACCGCGGTAGTACATACCATGTAATGCACGACCGCGGTGGATGACGTCAAAAACCCGCCTTTTCAAAGGACGATATCTCGGTTAAAATTCGATGTAGAAAGTTGCTGTTTGGACGGATCGTCTTATTTGTAAATAATCTACAAGAATCAAGCATGAATACACAATTGTGTTACCAGCGCAATGGAGAATTTGTCTGCTTTTGTATTGCTTCATCTGAAAGTGCTAAAAGAGCTGATTTCACAGCACGTTTTATAATTTTGTTCTGAAATGGGAAATAGTGCAAAAATAGATTTAAAAGTGAGAAAATGCACCGCCTAGTGACGTCATCTGGCTGCATTTCCCATTCACACACATGTATTTTAACAGATTAGATCATCTTGTCTTATCTTCTCCAATAATCGTTCAATTCATGAACCAAGGGTATCCTCGTGTTCAATTCACTCGGTAGTTTCGACTTAAATACAGAATGCATAAAATTTCAGACACCCGCAAATTCTCCATTCTGTTACCGGTGCAATTGAGCCATTGCGGTTCTTGTTTCGCTTTGCATGCAATGGACCACTGTGAGAGGTGCCCAAGTTCCCCTTCAAATACATTGCTGTCGGGCGCATATCCGATTATTTTTTGATGAATCTACATCCCATAGAGAAGCTTTTTAATGAATTTCTTATCATCAATGCAAAATTGAACACTCAAGAAAACGGCATTTTTCGCGTGCAACCGGCCTCTCTGGCCCGCAGTGCACTAGTAAGGGGAGGAATGGGATAGTTGGGACGAGATTTGGTTGGACCCGGACAAAATTGCAAGAAAAGGTGCAAAACAAAAGATATAAAGATACATCAAAACACGCAGAAAAATCAGTAGAATCCGAATATCTAAGTTCGCCAAAAGTTCGCAAAAGTAACATTTGGCGCTAAAACCAATAGTTTTGGCGCAACATAGAAATTTAGGATGAAAAACCTGCAAATTTTGGGGATTTTTTCAGTTTTTCGGTCATTTTGGGGTGAAATTTTTGCGAACTTTTGACGACCTTTAGATATGCGGTTTCTACTGATTTTTCTGCGTTTTTTGATATATAAAAACCTTTTTTTTGCAATTTCGTCTAGGTTACCCCCTTTTTTTCGAATCTCGTCCCGACTAGGATGGACAGAGTGCGAAACGGCAAAGAAGTCGACGCGTGTCTTGGCGGCGGCGGCGGGGCGATGCGCGGTGGAGCGGATGGTGTGGGTGCCTGCACAGACAATGTGAGGAGTGTCTGGGCAACGCCGAAGACGGGGGGGCGGGGGGCGCGTGGCGGGCGGGCGCGGGGTGGTGAGGCTGAGGCGATGCAGCGCCAACCTCATGCTGCCCGCCTACCTCTTTGCAAATCATCATCATTACACCAGCGCCGTTGTCGCTCATCCCCGTCATCCCGACTCGCGGCTCGCAGCGACCGGCGACCCCGGAGCTTCGCTGCGGCAACCGCGTTCGCGAACGCGTTTGTCGGTTGCGGACATGAGGACGCGAACGTCGAAGCGCGCCGACACTCGTGTACTCGCGCACTTGTCGCGCTATTACCATCCTTCTCCGCCCGCGACTCCTCATTTTTCAAGTGCATGCCTGCAGGCCGATCATTGAAATTTATAGACAAAGCTATAGACACACGAAGAAAAAAACTTCGTGCATGGGACCCGAAGTTGAGGTCATATGGATCTCTGAAGTTTTCGGATCACGCATCCAAAAACTTAAGGTCCGACTGCCGAAGTTCGGGTCAGGCATCTGAAGTACTTAGGTATGTACCGGATACTTCAGATGTGTGACCCGAACCCTTCGGTATGTACCTAAGTACTTCAGATGTCTGACATCCGAAGTACTTCGATATATACGGAAGGCTTCGGGTCACACTCTGAAGTACTCCGGTACATACCGAAGTGCCTCGATGTCTGACTCGAACTTCAGCAGCTCGACCTCAAGTATGCGGATGCGTGATCAAAAAACTTCAGAGATCCATGTGACCTCAACTTTGGGTCCCACGCACGAAGTTTTTTTCTCCGTGTGCTTGACCTGAAGTTCGGTCCGTTACCAAAAACATTGGTTACCTAGACCGAAAACTTCAGTGTTCCATATGAACTAAACTTATTTTCTCCGTGATAGTGCGTTGCACCTCTGGGCCGTAAAACTCAAAAATGAAATAAAGATATTAACGCTTCCAGTTTGATCAACATTTGTGTCGCATGTGAAAGTTGCACTTAAACACAACATTGAATAATAATCACTTTTTTTTTCTTGAAAATAAGGGTTAGCTATTTCTATCTCATCAGCGCACCATGTTGAGAATGTAGCTCGTTCGATTAAATGGACGTATTTCTGCCAATCAGAACCATGCGCATTATAACGTGAGCCCTGTTATGCACATATTTTTCTGGTTCTCAGGGCTCATGTCTTAATTCACATAGTTCTGTTTGACAGCAATATGTCCAAATAAGAAAAAGAAAAGGGATATTACTTGTTGACCTGGCTGCCTCGGCATGGATCACCTATTTAACTTGTCGGAAGCAGATCCTTCACACAGTTAGACTGACAGTATGATATCAATGTTTTATTGATACGGCACCGAAGGGTGAAGATATGCTGAGCAGGACCGGATTGCCGGGGCATCAGAAACGGTTTGTTTCCACCGTGAGTGAAAGATTGCGCTGAATGAGAAGCTCGGCGAATAGTAAGTGATACCGGAGCCATAAATGTTTTATTGAAACTGTATCACGTGGATTTAGGTTGGAGTATAGACTTGTCGGATTTTATGGATGAGTTAGACACGCTTCATGCAACCTAATTTCCCCGGCACATCGCGGCCTGCCCTTTTGCGGCACTCGGCATACCGCCCTTGTATTTTAATCTCTCAGCTGTCCATAGAACCGCGCATCTTGAAGATGCGTGTGATTTCGAGAGATTTGATGCATCTATTAGACAACATTAAATGTCCTGATACAATTGCAATAAAGTCATTAATGAAACAAAGTTAATGGATCAAAAATTAAGGGTACTGAATAGAACAACCACGATGAACAAACAAAGGAAACCCGAACGATGAAGGAAAAAGTGTGTAGTAGAAAATGCGGGAATGCCTTCTCCTCTTGTATTAAAATAAAAACCTGAAGGATTAAGAAAAAATTAAGGGATTATTATTTTACAATTATTTTTTAAAAAATATATCTTAGAAGTTTTTAATGAAAATCTACGAGTTTTTTTCCCCCAAACCCGGTCTTTAAGTGAACAAAACTGATAAATAGAATTTTTTTTAATGGAGGGAGATATGAATGAAACCAACAGAAAGAGAAACATTCTCGAGGAAAATATCCATCAAATTTTGTTCAGAAATTATTTCAAAAGTTGAAAATCAGAAATCTATGAAAACCTGAAATGCGTTTACCAACAGAGCCGGATTTACCCACATGCCGCCCATGGGCCGCCTGTATTTTTCCGTCCCCTTCTCATTTGTTTTGAAACATCAATAGATCGTATTCGACAGTGGTTCGATGTATCGTTTGGTTCAAAACAATAGAACATAACCTCAAACAAAAATTTTAGGATTTAATTTGGAAAAGCTGAAAATGAGAAAATTCCTAACAATTTCACTTTTCATTGCCATTTGGTACTCGAGAGAATAAAAATTCGATCACATAAGACCCGTTACCTCAGATTTCTAAATTGACTTTTGAGGCTTTGGTTACATATTGAACCAATCGATATCAATATAATCTCACCTGTGTGATCTGTCGAATACGATCTATAAAAACCATCAAGTGAACGTGCCGGTGGGGGAGGGGTGTATAAGACGCGTTTACTCGTGTTGGGCACATTTTTTGTAAAAGCCCTGTCAACACTAACAAAAGTTCAGTTCCGTAAACCCATCCCTGTTTGGACAAGGCCTTCCATTTATAAAAAAGAACGAAAAAATTATGAAAGAACAAACATAAATGTGGTTAAAAATTTTAACTTCCACCGCCGCGCCGACCGCACTGTGTTGGCGCAATGCGTGAGGTATTCATGCAGTCTTGTAGGCGCTATGCGTTTCACGCCGACCGCTGCTGACCACACTGTTTGGCGCAATGCGTGAAGTATTCATGTAGTCTTGTAGGCGCTATGCGTTTCATGCCGACCGCCGCGCCGCTCCGTTCTAGGTCAAATTGCGTGTTTGGTTTCTCTCTTAACTCGACTAATTAAAGGTGTTGCCTCTTGTATCACCGAAAGACGACAAAATTAGAAATTACTATACTTTTACTCTCAGGAAATGAGAGATTTTGTCGCCTTTTCTCGTTTGTAATTTATTTTCTGAATCCGATTGTTTTCTCTCATTTTTTGATACCTACATTCAAAGAAATTGCAAAATTTGCCGCCTCCTAAATTTTGCCGCCATGGGCAGTGGTCCATGTGGCCACCCCCTTAATCCGGCCCTGTTTACCAATGAGAGAATGGCACATGTTTTTGTATAAAAAAAATTAAGATGCAATACCTAGTTTCTTTACATAGGCAATCTGCCATTCGGGTGCTAGAACTAACGATAGCTTCCATGCATTTTGGAAGATTACTGCGATGGATTAATTGATACCCTTATTACATAATCTATGATTTGAAATGGGTCAATTATAACAGTCTCTATAATGCTTTTATATGCTCTCTATAATGCTTTTTACATTTCTTGTGCTGAAGTCTTTTTGAGAATGACCTATTCAAATATTAGCCTAGCCTCAGATACTCTGGCCTCGTGTCACTAACTAGTAGGTAATACTCTCCCTACATAGAGACTCTGTTCTTGAAGTGCTACAATTGACGAGTCCCGTGTATTTCTGAAGATGTGAGAAAAGCAAAAGCGCCTTCAATTTTGAGCATGCAACACGCATATACATGAAACACGAATAGTTGTATCATGGCGCTAAAGTCAACTCGGTCTAGTCTTTGTAAAGTGGAAATGCCTCCAATGTTAAATACACAACAAGCACACACTGAAAATACTCAACATTTAAAAAAAATCGTAAATTCTTATTATAAACTTTTGAGATAAAAAAACTGAAGTTGTGCGATTTATTCACAAGACATGTAAATTGTTTTGTTACGTTTAAGAGGGTGGTAAAACAGTGCTGGGCCCACACTGATCAGGGAAGCTTTTTTAAAACCTTATCATTTTTCCCTACTGTCCTCTCTACCACAGTAAGGCGCCTACCAAGTTTAAATTGTTTGCAAACGGTGTAATGAGCCGGTAAAGCAGCTTTATATAAATGTATGCATAAAATTAAAAATAAATATTAATGTTCATCAGATACATCCCTTCCAAGTGAAGAGAAGGAAAGAGAGGGCTTAATGGACAAGCTACAGCTTTAAAGGTGCGACGGATATGACGTTTGACTACAGTTAACGGAGTGAGGACAAAGAGAGAGTTCTTGAAATGAAAGAATCAGAGAGATAAAGGACAGTAGAGAAAGAAAACAAGCAGGAAGCTCCAACGCATTGGCGTCGGAGAGCGGCTCTGGGGGCAGTAGTTGTAGTCAAGAATGAGGGCCTAGACACATTTTGTCATTGATGTACAATCCGACAACTGTCGATTCATGTTTTGTAACTTAGCAGATTTACGTAGCCGGTGTATAAATGTGTATTGGGCTTTGATATGGCGAATACATGGCATTATCACTTGTTGTATACTTTTAATTTTGAAAGCTCTTTGGAGGTCCGCTTCCTAAAAAATCTCTGGTTGATAAGTCGTTTAGCGAGGCTGCAAAAAATTTGCATTTTTATATCTGAAAGTGTAGGAATTGGTTTTTTGTATAATTGTTTTTTTGGATTGCTGGAAAAGTAACGCATACTTCTATAATTTAGGACTAAGTCAGGGAAATATAAGGTTCGTTAAATAGTAAATATTCCTAGTACCGTGTGACACTATTGTTAACGAAAAGTTTTTGCAACTTGTCAAAGAGGTTGTTGAATGATCTTCGAATAACTTTTGATGAGCTAGAGGTAATGGTTCTATCTGCAGCTCGTGGACTTCTGTACGATATTGTCCAGAATCATCTAAATTTTCAAAAAGTGTCCGCTTGTTCGATACCCAATTTGCTCATTCATGCATACAAGGAGAAGCGCATGAAAGCTTTAGCAGACATTTTGGAGATGAATCAAGAATTAGATGAAGAATTTATGACTTAAATCACGGCACCTTAATCACGGGATGACCTTAATTACGGCAACTATTTATTGTCCATGAGATGCAGATGGTTCCATTTCCCTAGCTCATCAAAAGGTATTCGAAGATCAATTTCATCAGCCACCCGTACGAACCACGTTTCTAGTGACCCGTACTTGCTTCGCACGTATGAAACATACAATCAGAGAAAACAGAATTCATCTTACAATAATCAATAATCAGTAGGACATGAATCGTTGCGATGTATAATACGACATTATAATGCGGCATTACTATTGTAATTCATTTTAATGGATTAGGGGCATTATAAATCATTATTGCCACGTCGGAATGAAATGTTGTAGACTGAATTGAAAAGCATGTTGGCAAAATTTATTAGAAAAATAGTATAACATGTAGGTACATAACATAAAGGTAATACAAATTAAATGATTAGAGCGTGTATATTTCATTACATTATAGGTATATTACAATCATTTTTGTCATTGTTGGAAATTTTGATAGTTTGAAATTTGATAGTTGATAGTTGATAGTTGATAGTTTGAGAGTTGAAAATTTGGTTATTTTATTTAGTTAAGGTGATTCGATAGACGCCATATTTTGTGTCAGAATGGCATGCGACATATCCCATCAATTGGTTCCATTTTTTCATTTACTCATCATTTTTCTCCAATTTTAAGTTTCGCAATTCTGTTTTCAGGAGACTAAAGCACTCACTTATCAATTTGTATATTTATATTGAGTTAAGGGTAGAGACGTATTCCTCACCGGAATTGAGGAATGGAGGTGTTACAGTAAGTCCGGCATTAGGTTCCATTTCGACATCAGCGACGATCAACGCTACGATACTGGAAGCCAGTCTTCCGATATTAAATCCCTAGCGGGGAAGAAAAAAAATGCCTAGATTTCGCTAAAAATCCCTAAATCCCCAGATTTGCTCAAATATACTTAAAAAATCCCTAGATTTTGCAAAAAGCGCCATTTTTAACGAAGAATCATGATGTCATTCGATGTAGCGATTTGCAATATTTAAATCTGATTGGCTCGTTTGAATTTTGGCGCTCTCTGAAAGCAGTGCTAATCCAGACCAATAAAATGAAAGAATATTAGTTGATTTCTTATTATTAACAGGTTGAATGCAGTTGAATGTCAAGTACATCGAAGGACGCAATCGTTTTAATTTCCGGCTTATTTGCGGGGAAAATAGTGTTGCCAAAAAGGCCTACAAAATATAGATGAAAAAATGTTTTCGATTGTCGAAGCTAGAATTGAGGTTAAAAAGTTGATTTTTGGTAACTTTACCTCATCAAAAAAAAATCCCTAGATTTCCTGAAAAATCCCTAAATCCCTGGAAATTCCGGAAAATCCCTAAATCTAGGGATAAACCCTTAGACATCGGATGGCTGTTGGAAGCATTAGAGTCAACATTTGAAACGCTGCTGCAGAATTTGCCGGGAGTATAATCGAGTGTTGAAAGTCAGTAGAATTGAACAATGTAATAATTGCTTTCCGAAATAAGCGTTATAATAAAAAAACCACGAATCTGAACTGTTAATACTGGAACACACCTTCTGTAAATGTACCTTGCGAGAGATAAGTAAAAAAATAGATGTACTGGAGGAGAAGTGCTTCTCCACAGAGTTTGAAGAAGGAAAAAAAATGCCCAAATTTACTTACTTCAGCATTTTCGGCAAAATCACTGCAATTTCCGAACCTTTTTCTGGCCAGGGGCCAAAATTAAATGATTATGAAGGGCCACTTAGATGTTGTAGATAAAAATAGGACTGTTGAAAAAGTCGCCGTTTTCAATAAATATGTTCCCGGAATGGAAGAGTTAGGTTAAAAAATTTAGAGTTAAAAAATTCCCATGAGCCGAGTGCCGTAGGTTAAGGGCCCGTTCGCCAAAACTAATCGGAACTGTATGAATGAATTGCTCCTTTTAAAAATCAAAACAATATCGAATTGCGATATATTACACAGTTAAGATAGGGCTATGTCCTGTCGTAAGCGGCGACATACAGTCGATATCATTTCAATAATCGCCCCAATGGCCACGATAGTTGTTAGACGTTTACGGTTTCCCTGGTAACCTTTGTTTGCTATCAGCTGATATCGAGTAAATGACTAGGAAGCTCCAACCCAGTGGTTAAAGCTTCCTTAACCGCGAAAACTTTAAAATTCAAATTTTCAAATTTTGAACGTAAAGTACATTTTTTCCATCACGAGATAAAAGCACAAACAAGTTTTGAATTGTTGACTGTATCACCATGATTCCAAAAATACAATACACAACATAGCATTGACTAACAATAAAACAGTATGCAATAAAATAAAGTCATGACAAGGAACATAGCCGAAAATGGCGCCGATTCCCATCAACCAACGCGCGGTCTCTACAATGTAACATGCTGCATTGATACTCCCCAGCTGGGACCGTCCGGAATAGCAGCTCTAGTGCAAGCACCAGAGCCGCTAAAATGATGTAGGGTGGAGAGTGAGGATAGCTAGGGGCAAAAAATGACCGCAAGTCATCTTAACGCCATTGCTAAATTTTGCGGAGTTACACAGTCGTCCATACAGCCAAAAATCCATAATCCTGTAATTTTAGCTCTCTACTTACTCTTAATCCGAACATTTGAAAACAACAGCAACAGCAACCAAGAGGAGTTTGAGTTCCGTGTCTGAATGTCTCGTTGCGTGCAGTTGTCTTGTATGTTTTTGTGAGGGTGGCGGAGGAAAATAATAGTTCACTAAGTTACCGCAACGACGGTTTTGCAACCGTGGTTGGTAAGCCCATTAAACAGTTTCGCATAATTACTATTATTCACTTCAAACACAGGTTTTTCATGTAAACGGCCCATGGATGCCACGCTGCCGGATGAGCCGTGAATCCCTAAACGACTCAAGGTAAAAAGCGAGCAGGGATGTCCAACCTGTGCGGTATGCCACCTCCGGTTGCCGGCTCAGGTGGCGCTCCCTTGCGGTTTGAGTAGTAAATACGCTTTTATGATCCACGTATGACAGCGCGGAGCTCAACGTGGCGATAGTAAGCACATTTGCACGTGCAAATGAAGAATTCAGTCTGCCTTGTAGTCTTATTATTTCCGGTGGCAATGTGTAAAAAAGGAGGAAAGATGGATAAAAAACGTGAATGCACTCAACATACCTTCCTAGGGAAGGGGGGCTCGGCGGTTGTACGTCTGCGTGAAGTGTGCTAAGCTGAAAGGTCTTTGGCCCTCTTGAAAAATGAGTTCCCCGCGAATACTACGCGAACGAGGCGACGTTGTGGGACTACTATAAAGTGGTTTTGTGGTTTATCGTTTGAGTCGGTCCGCGACGCGTGATATAAGCGGATTAATTCAGACCCAGGGTGAGTGACGGAGACTTGGATCACCTTCGATCAGCGCTGGATCATCGGCAGAACACCGTTCGGCCAGTTTCCATTCATCAGAATTCAGTCCAGATTCAGAGAACCAACGGCAGACATATTGGAACCGAGCGGTCGTTCACCTCAGTTTATGTTCGTCGTTACTATTTCTCGAGTAAGGATGAGGTGTTATTGATTATTGGAATGGTATTTCATCAAGGCCGCACATTTTCCCATGCACATCTGAAACAAAGGTAGATCCAGACACTTCGAACGCGGGGGTGGAGGGTGAGAAGGGGGGGGGGGGTCCAGAGGGCTCCCCAATTCATAAAATATCGAAATTTTAAAGCATCTAGTATGCAGTTTGAGTCAATTTAGTCATGTATAATTGCCGAATATAAGCGTCATACCTCCTTCTTTCCTCCGTTCCTTCCTTCTTTATTTCTTTCCTTTTTCTTCCTCCTTTTTCCCCAAAGAACGCGGGAAGGGCACGCCCCCTCTGTCCCCCTGGATCCGCCTGTGCGCTAAAAGGCCAAGTATTGATGAGCCCGCTTTTAGGGAACGAAATCTCAATTTTTGGGGTAGGTGGACACATGATGAAGTAACAGCTCGTGAAAAGTTGTATTTTCTCTGTGCCACTAGTCTATCTTTTATTGCTACTTCGAGTGATATGTAGATTCTTCAAATGAAATCATTACTTCATGGCCTATGCTTTATTCAATTGATCGAAGCTAGACAAACGCATTTTTTCGTGCACGTTAGAGGGTGGGCCTCGACTAGAGAATGTTGATAGTCCGAACTTAAACACGCGCATTTCCCTTACGCATTTCCAAATAGCGTTCGCATCTCGGAATTTAAATCGCGATTTGCCAGTCATGAGCCGAGAGCGAGAGCGAGACTAAAATGGACGTATTTCTACCAAACAGACCTATGTGGCGATGAGAAATGTGGGGTGTGCTCTTGGAAGCTGCATAAGAAGCAATGTAAAAGTGGGCGTGGTTCCTTTTGAAGAATTGGCAAAGCGGGATATTGCATTCTATCAAACAGACCTATGTGCAACTGAATGCGGAACTCATGAGCCGCGGACATGGCAAGAGAGCCTTGTGCACAGGGCTCATGAGTTAATGACCACGACTACCGGAACCACGAGGAACGTGACGCGGCGTCCTCCTCCGTTGACGTCACTGGCGCACAATTATTCTCATTCACTCGCCACGGCCAGAGACTAACGAGCACACCCCATATTTCTCACTTCCACATAGGTCTCTTTGGTAGAACTACGTCCAAATATGGGTTACATTTTGCAAAATGGAACCAAGAGAATTCTAATGTCGCCAAGATTGTGCAAACTTTTTTATTTTGCAAATATAAACTGATCATGTGAACAAGTTGCATCTTTAATCCCAATAAATTATAAATTCAAGACGAAAAGTATACCTCTGTTAATTTGTTTTTTTGCATGATTTCGGCAATTTTATTGCGAAGAATGTAAGTTGCACAATCCTAGCAACACTTAAATGCTCTTGGTTCCTTTTTGCAAAATGCAATCCATATAGAGATCTGTTATCTCCATATTATGATAGAGAATCGAGATCGGAGAGACGAGACGGGGCGATGCTTGAAGTATACCTACACTTTTGCAGGCGCTTCCCGCGAGCAGAAATTCTCCTCCAGTAGATGAGGTGCTCTTGTCACAGACCCTGTCACAGCTTATTATGAAGCAACAAAACTTTCTGGCATATTTACAACGATGAAAAGCAGCTTTGTCTCTTTTCTGCCATCCAATAGACTTTAACGCAGAGTAGAAAAGTTGGATGAGGCGAAACGCGTAATACAACTATTTCAACCTCCAAGGAGGTAATATTGCATATCCTCGAATGAAGGCGAACGTGAAATTTTTTCAGCTGACTTAGAGACTTGAACGCAGAGTGGGAAAGTCGGATGAGGCGAAAAAGTGATACAAATATTTTGACTTCCAAGAAGATATTGCCATATCCATAAAATGAACAAGGGAACGAGAACATGGTGTTCTACATCATTCCAACTATTAGGTTCGTCAAACCCAACTTTCAGTTCGTGTAACCGAATGATCGGTTCGTATAATCGTACGTATATGAGGTTACAAGAACTTATGGATGAAAGAAGTTCGGTCACATGAATTAAATAATCTGTTTTATTATAAAGAGTGAACTTAAATGCGCTGCTTTTTACAAAAACTTAAGACGAGGATGTTGGTGTTTTCACAAATTTGAGCGAAAACACTGAATTTTACAAAAGTTTGCACGGATTTATGACCCCCCTTCCCGGGCCCACTCCCTCTCTTGTATAGCTTTTATTATACGTGGGTCCCTATCCTTTTTCATGAAAAAACAAAATTGCGAAACGCTCTCCTCAACCCACCTCCACCCTAAGCGTTACGTAATTTACGGACCGCCCCTTATATGTGCGGAAACAACGTATATCTGGATTGAGGTAAGTTTTTTTGGGGACACAAGTTGGCTCTCTCTACGAGGGATGTCTTTCCCTTCTGAAATCTCCCATCGATTAAAATATATTCGTCGTTGATTGGGTTCTGCGTGACGTCATGCAGGGGAAAAGCGGTGGGCTCAGTGGCACTTCCCTTGCTTTTGTTTCAATGGGCGCGCGGGGCCCGAGGCGGCAACGCGAGACACGGGCGAAAAAGCAAGCCGGAGTTGGTGCCACAGCCGCCGCGCCGCCGCGGTGATAACCCATTGAAATCAAAAGAATAACTGTAAATATATTAGTAGCATTATTTTTTATTATAACCTCAATCGGCATCTTTTATTATTTCATGGGGACGCAGCCGAGGACTGGTGCATAATAAGTGCGTTGTAAACTTCCTTGCTTTATTTCTTCTCCTGTTTACACTTGTTTCTACTCTCCAATTCGCCTTGTTGCCGCTGCATCTTCAAACAACCTCATGATTCCTCTCTTAGGATCTCAGGAGCGGGTGCGTGACTTTGCATCCACCTGCGATGCATCCACCCTTATCTAACCTAACCTAACCTAACCTAACCTATCCTAACTTAACCTAACCTAACCTAACCAAACTTAACCTGACCTAACCTAACCTAATCTAAAATAACCTAACCTAACCTAACCGAACGGCTGGGTGGATGCATCGCAGGCGGATGAAACGTCCTGAGCCCCTAAGGAGTTAAGATCTACCTGTTGTAGATTATTCTTATTCATATTGCACTTGTAGTTGTACTTAAGATAATTTTTAGCATACTTTAGTCACATTCGATAATGAAAGAAAAAATCCTTTAATTCTCGCTGTAACTGCGCTGTAAGTTGCGCTGGAATTCAAATCATAGCTTTTGGAGTGAATTTTTCGATTTAGGAGGAGAACATTTACCATGACAAGTTTTGTTTGACAAGGTGCACAGCTTTCTTAAATATAGAATGCATTTCGGAATTAAAAGTACATTTAGTATTGACACAGATTGAGCTGAGACCCAATATTTATTCATTTCCGTTCAAATAAACACTAAATTCTACTTGAATTACGGATTTCGGTGGATTTACCCACTCTCAGTTTTCAGCTTTTTGCGTTAAATGCCGGAATTCAATTTTTAGAGTTTTTCACGGACAACACTCTTTTGCGTGTTCCTCAAACCCTCAATTTTTGTCATTTTGCCTAAGGTCGTATCGAGGGACTTGAAGGACAAGGCCCATAAGTGCAGTTTTTGCCTTTTCTAGAAATGCGTGTTTAAAGTTTCAAAATTACATGGCGCCTTATGGTGAAAAGGAGTTTAAACTCACTTTTTGAAGCTTTAAAGTTAGATTTTATTTGTGAATTCTTCACAGAATATACTTTTAAACTAGTATTAGTTGAGTTCATAAATATTTCAATTTTTTTTTAAAAAACTGCACTTATGCGCCTTGTTCTCTAAGCTCCTAATTTGAACTGGCGTCCATAGATATAAACCAAGCCGCAACCGCGTTAAGTTGGAGCCGAGAGGAAGCGATTTGAAGTTTCTTTCCACCATAAAAATTAATTTAAAATGAAAATAATTTACCCATTTATCACAGCTCAACTATTTCATGTTTTAACTTTCAATTCAGGAAAAAAAGTTGAAAATGAGCTTAAAACCATTCGTAACTGACGTCCCCTATCTCAAAAATTTCTCCTCAATTCAGTCAATTTCATCTGAAAGTCTCGAGTTTCGTGCACGATAAATTAAAGTTGTAAAAGTTTTCTTCCCCTAAAATTTCAATTTAGACCTTTAAACCATCACAATTTCGATTCAGATCAAACGCCTTGAACATTCTTTGGGCTAAAATGTTTGTTTAAAAAGTTCTGAAACGATTTGGTCAGTGGATCGCGAAAGTTTTTTCCACCCTGAAACAGCTCAAGAGTAGCTTTTGCTGTTGAATTTTTCCCCTTCTTTCTTTCCGTATCGTATCATGAGGTCATGGGGATCAACTTTTGCAGAACTTATAGAATTTTTTAAAAAAATCTGGGAGGTTTGGACTTAGAGTTAAGGCCGTTGAAATCAATCTATACGGTGTGGACAAAATAAAGTATTACGCCAAGCTTACCGCAATTGATAAACTCGAATAAAGAAAGAAAAAAATTGTCCATTTTCAAAGATAGGGTTAAAGAGATTCCCATAAAAGGCAATAAAAAGCTTTTAATTTAAAGCGAATTCAAAAATAGTATATTTTTATTATGCTGCCGTATTATAAAAGAAATGAATAATCAATTACTTTATCCATCACTAAAATTATGCCTCCCGGTGTTTTGTATCCACTTTAATGAGTTAATGACAACATTTACTTCGGACGATCAGGTGTTATTTGGCAAAAAACAATTTAAATATTTGATGAAATTTAAAATGTATTTTAAGAGATGTGAATATGTAACATTTTTTTTATCTTTATATAGGTCATCATAGAAAAGAACATGAGGTTCGTACATGATTAGGCAATAAACGGCCCCTCATTTTAGAGCTCGGGCAAAGCCCGATCAGAAGACCCGAACTCCCTATACAGCAAAGCACAATACAATATGGTAAGCACAACCACAGTATTGTAAATATAAATAACAATTGTAACGGTATACCTGATGCTGGATCCAGGCAGACTTTTGGGCGAGGCTATAATCAAAGTCTTGGTAATATTCACCATACTGCGGTAAATGTAATGAAAAAGCAAAGTAAATGTTCCTAGGACTAGAACTATTGATTTCGCCCGAAAGTCTGTCTGTGTTAGTTTATTTTTTCCCAGATTGAGATTTTTTTTATTTTTTTTTTTTTTGGTTAATAACATTCAGTTAGGAACCTACAACCATTAAGGGATTTGCACATCCATGCTCCAGAATTTTCAAATTTTCAGGGTTTAAGGCCGCTTAGAATCTGTTTCAGCCGAACTACACGTCTCTGTGAAAATTTGACACCATTACCCGGATTCAAAGGCGGGCAGATTGAGATTTTGAAATCATATTTGCTGGAATATACGTTTTTAAAACTGTAAGAGCGACATCAGTGGAAAGGCCAGAGGACCCGTCTCCGGTCTTATTTTCAATCGCGTTGACATGATGCGCAGGAATTGCCTTCACTTGACTTAAATTCGTCGTTTAAGGGCGGTCGAGTGCGTGAAGATGGCTGGAGCTCTGACTAAACGCGCTTGAAAAATGGATACCTCCCTCCGCGTGCATAATTAATCGCGGACTATAGTTACTTGTCTGTAATTTAATTGCTTTTTAAGAGCACCACAGATTAAAGGTGCGGTTCTGCTCACTCTGGCCTTTGCGTGGAGCCCAGGCAAATCTTAAGGGAATGCCTTTAATGATATTTTTATACAGGCCACATAAGAGACCACTAGCTAAAGCAGAAATTCAAGCATCAGGAGACATGTTCTTTCATTAGAAGTTTATGCATAACACGTTACATACATCGGACACCTCTAAAATCAACCCGTGTTTCTCTGAACTTAATTAATGCCATGCGAGCCACCAAATTTTATTTTATTTAGTCTAAAACCTTAGTAAACTGATATTCCGTTTATATAGTTAGAGGCTACATCTTAGAAAGTTTCCAGCTAACAATTATTAGATTTTATTTTATTTCTTTATTGAAAGTATTTAGTGTTTTAGATAAAACTAAATAATTTTTATCAGACTTTTCTGACTTGTAAATTAAGTTTTTTGTATTTGATTTAGGCAAATCAAACCATACGCTCGCGAAGAATTGCGAAATCTCCTACCTGTTAATGGCGTTTTTCGTGGAATTGAGGCGTTGGGCGCAGGAGGGGCATTTTGTGGTTCCGTTGTTTCAGAATCTCTATTGCTAATTTATATTTTAGACAGGAAACTATGGGGCAAATTTTCTGAATGTTTTAATTTTCAGCATCTTAAAATTACGAAGAAAACTCTGTAAAAATTTTGACAAATTCCAAACATTTACTGTAATCATAGTGAAAACGTTAACGGAAATCCTGAGACAGCGCAACCAAGAAATGCCCATTCTGCACCCAGCGCTTCAATTATCATGAAAAAAACGAGACTTTGAGGCGGTCTGGTCAGGAGTGATGTGGTGTTTCAGTTTCAGAACCCCAAAAATTCGGATCAATGGCTGAAGTACGGGCCTTAAAAACTCCAGAAACCCAATTATAGGGGATGAAGGGAGAAAAAAAGGCAAAAGGGCTGGGAAAAAATCGGATTACATCAGAGAACTTAATGAGGGGCTTATGCTTCTCAGTAATAAGAGAGAGAATTTTTCACATTTCACCACCAAGAAGGTCAATTCTACCACAATCATGAATTTGAAAATTGAGTGATTTGCAGTTCACGGAAAGTTGAGGATGAAAAAATAGCTTCTTTGTTCCTAGACTTCAAGACGAAGAGATTGAGACAACTCCCTTACATGTATTTGTAACATCGGTTTTCTTTGAAATCAACTCCCAAGCTCAAAAAAAGCTCTCAAGTTGAAGCCAAAATGGAGGGGATATCCCACACTATCCTGAGAGTCCACCTCTACATCAAGACAAACTCTCCATGCAAAGATAGGGAGCAAATACATTAGCAGGGTTGCCGTGATTTCACTTTTAGAGTCCCCAAATAAAGTGGCAGCCCTGTCAATGATTTTGCTCCCTATCTTTGCATGGAAAGTTCGTCTTGAAGTAGAGGTGGACTCTCAGGATAGCGTGGGATATCCCCTCCATTTTGGCCTCAACTTGAGAGCTTTTTTTGAGCTTAAGAGTTGATTTCAGGGAAAACCAGTGGCACCATCGTGTTTCTCGCGAACTTCTACATAAGAATCAATGGTCAAATCGCGCAAATTCCTCACACATGCAACATCTCCATTTTCCCAATAAATTCGGGTTTAATCGGAGGAAACTTGGCAACGTATGAAGGCTCATACGGCGTTCTTCCTTAGGACGGCAGTGCTCGTTCGATGTTCGATGAGGTAGTCCAGTGGCGTGGCGTGCTTTGCGATATATCGATCGATACGCCACTGAAACCTATGAAAAAAGATCGATTATTAGGGTGTTCGCAGCGAACACCTTAGAAATCGATTCTTTACCATAGCTTCAAATGGGGAGATATCGATAATCGATCATTCACGCCACGCCACTGAGGTAGTCGTAGTCGGAGCCGTGGCGAGCGCGGGCGTGCTATGTTCATTTGGCGGCTGCCGCTGATTTGTCGGCAATTAGCGCGCGGAGGAGTCGCCTAAGTCGGCCCTCGACCAATCCGATCGACTCAAGTAGCCGCTGCATCGGCGTCGGTGTCGGCGTCGCGGCGCGGCCGGCGCCTCGCCCGAGTTTTTATCGCCCCGATTCAGCCCCTTCCCACCCGCTCTTCGCGCATGTCGCACGTCTTGTTCTTATAACGGGTTTGAGCCGGGGAAAACTCCACTCCTCGTACAGTGGCGTGGCGTGCTTTGGCTTTGAAATATATCGATTTTTTCTGCCATTTAAACCTAAACTGGAAAAAACAACACATTGGATCTAGAGTCCAGACTTTCAAAAACATCGACAAGAAAAAATACTCTTGATTCAATCGGATTTTTGCTTAAATCAGGAACCAAGCCTCTTAATTTGAGCGGATTTCCTTTTGATTTAAGCCATAATCTGATTGAATCAAGAGTATTTTTTCTTGCCAATGTTTTCAAGAGTCTGTACTCTAGATCTAATGCGTTTTTTCCAGTGTATGAAGAAAGATTGATAGTCAGGGTGTTCGAAACGGACACCTTAAGTGTTGCAGAACGCGATGCTCGTTCCGTCATATACTCGCAATGCTTTTCAATGGCACTTAGTCCCGTTTAACAGAAATACGTCCATTTTGACTTTTTACTGCCTGGGCACGACGCACTGGAAAAAAAAACACATTGGATCTAGAGTCCAGACTCTTGAAAACATCGACAAGAAAAAGTACTCTTGATTCAATCAGAATCTAGCTTAAATCAAGAACCAAGCCTTTTAATTTAAGCGGATTTCGATTTGATTCAAGCAAAAATTCGATTGAATCAAGAGTATTTTTTCTTGTCGATGTTTAAAGAGTCCGGACTCTAGATCCAATGTGTGATCCAATGATTTTAAAATCATTCACCTCCTTGTACAGGATTTAGATTATGTAAATTACGTTTAATTCTAGACTTAAAACTAAAGACTTAATTCTAGGACTATTATTATGGGGTTGAGCTCCCACGATAGGGGCTATTTTGAGTTTGTTGACAGCATGATCGTTGACAGCTTGCTTAGGCCCATTTTAAGTTCTTACTGCCTGGGCACGACGTCAACGATTAATCTTTGACTCCACCATGCGATTTTGGGTCTTTCGCAAGGCTGGATTTACCTACTTGCCGCCCCCTTCTCATTCGTATTGAAACATCAACAAAAACCATCAAGTGAACGTGCCAGCGGGGAAGGGGTGCATAAGACGCGTTTACTCGTGTTGAACACATTTTTTGGGAATGCCCTGTCAACACTACTAGCAAAAGTTAAGTTTCGTAAACCTATCTCTGTGTGGACAAGGCCTTCCATTCAAAAGAAATGAACGAAAAAATTATGAAAGAACAAACATGAATGTGGTTAAATGATTTTTGCTTCCGCCGCCGCGCTGCGCAGACCGCACCGTGTTTGACGCAATGCGTGAAGTATTCACGCAGTCTTGTAGGCGCCTTGCGTTTCACGCTGGCCGCATTGTGTTTGGCGCAATGCGTGAAGTATTCATGCATTCTTGTAGGCGCTATCCGTTTCACGCTGACCGCAATGACCGCACTGCGTTTGATGCAATGCGTGAAGTATTCGTGCAGTCTTGTAGGCGCTAATATGTGTTACTTGCCGATCGCCGCGCCGAGGGCTTCTCCTTTTCATCTCAAGTCCTCGTCATCATTGCTCTCTGCGCCGCGCCGTTCCAGGCCAAATCGCGTGTTTGGTTTCTCTCTTAACTCGTCTAATTGAAGGTGCTGTCTCTTGTATCACTGAAGGACGACAATATTAAAAATTACTATACTCTCAGGAAATGAGAGATTTTGTCGCCTTTCCTCGTTTGTAATTTTTTTTTTCTAAATCCGATATTTTTTTATACCTACATTTAAAAAATTGCAAAATTTGCCGCCCTCTAGATTTGCCGCCATGGGCCGCGGCCCATGTGGCCACCCCCTTGATCCGGCCCTGGTCTTTCGACATCATGACATCGTTGACACCATGCAACGCTACCGGTGTCAACGAGTTTGTTTTGTTGAGGCACCTTGAGGTCAGCGTATTTACCGAGCGAGGAACCATTCGACAACGCGGCCTTTGACACGCCTCCGGCGAGTACTCGCACATCTCCTCGTCCTTCTACGCTTACACACTCGGGAAATGCTAGTAAGCCACCGCGCTTCGCAGCGTGCTCTATGTTTACGGTAAACCGCCCGTTGAAGGCGTAAGAAGTTTAATTTTTTCCTCTACTCGCCGCTCTCGATCAAAGGAGCTAGATTGGAGCCCAGAACGACCCCCGGGCTGAAAATCCGCCGCGGCCCAGGCTGTAATCACTTCTAAGTCGAGTCCATTAACGGCTACCGAATCTGGAGACCGCACATGTATCCGCCTATGTTCAAACCGAACATGCCCTTCATTTCATGAGCCCTGGAGCACGCATAGTCTTATGTTGCTCAGGGCTCCTCAGGAGATGAGCTTGTTGGGATTCACCATGGGCCTATTCACGGAGGGGAAGGAAAATTAAAATGGACTTGATGGTTTCGTTTGCAATCGGCTATTTTCCGCGGTACGGATGGCGGTATGAGCTCAAATACTACCGTGTTAAAGAAAAACGCCGTATGAGCCTTCAGGAGTTGCCAGTTTTCCCTCGATAATACACGAGTTTGCCAGAAATCTTGTGGATATTTTTCTCCCTATTTTCCACAGAATTCTATTCGGAATTCATTCTACAGCATCTAAAAATTTCGAGGGAAAACATTCATAACGCCCCCTCAAAAATTAACATTTCTCGGAGGAAGTTTGGCAACTTTCGAATGTTCATAGGACGCTCTTCCGTAGCATGACAGTATACGACTGCTACACACTTCAAGAGAAAACCGCAAAACATGAAGAACAAATCTTCTTGTGATTAACAATTTTTCCCCCTTTTTGTAAAGCTTGTGTAATTTCAAATGAATCGAGTTTCATAGAGAGGGCTAAGCTTTTTTGAAAAACAAGGGGTCTGCTTGCCGTAGAATTTCGCTAATTTGAATGGACAGCAAGAGCTTTGTTACTTTGTATGCGACCGCGAGAGTCAAATGCTAAAATTCTACACTGAGAAAAAACATTGGTAGAATTTACCATTTCGTCACGCTGTATTTCACACGGCGTCAATTCCGAGTCAATTCTACCAGAAGAAAGGTAAACGTTACTATGCAACTGGTACAGGTAACCATACCTCTGGCAGAATCGACTTTGAATTTACGCTGTGTAAAATACAGCGTGAAGGAATGGTAAATTCCACCAATCTTTTTTCTCGGTGTTCTTCTTTAAAACTTAAATGCACTGATTAAAAACTCCTAGTTAATACTCCTAGTCAATCAATAGTTGGAATAATTGGAATAGTTTGGTTAATACTCCTAGTCAATCAATAGTTGTCTCCCCGTAACGTTAGATTTGACAAAAACTCCTGGAGTGTTTCTATCTGATCTGGAGATGGAGGAGGATACATTTTGAGATCCATCTCCGTTCTGGAACAGGCGGAGGCGGGCAGGAAAGATCTCCGGTGGCTAGGCTCGTGCAAGACATGAGTTCTGCCGTGCTAAGGAAAAACGCCGTATGAGCTTTCAGGCGTTGCCAAATTTCTTTTGACAAATCAATAACTTTCAGAAAAATTTGTGAATGTTTTTCTTCCAATTTCTCAGGTTATTTTGTTTGTAATTTGATCTAAAACGACAGAAAATGTCAAGGAAAAATACTGACAATTTTCCATAACAATTAGCATTTTATCGGAGGAAATTTGGCAACTCTCGAATGTTCATACGGCGTTCTTCCTTAGCGCGGCAGAGTACAGGCGCAATTTGTTATCCTATGAATACATTGCGTTTTAAGGACTGGTCCACCCCCTCGCCGCTCCTGCTTCGTTTGCTAAAAGTGTCTTTCTCTCTTTCTCGCATTCTCTCTCCTGCGCTGCCCCGGGGCCCGCGGCAAAATTTCTATCTGGCTGAGTTTACGCGAGGGCGAGGAATTCACCGGAGGCTTATTCTCCCGTCATAAGGAAAAACGTCGTATGAACATTCGAGAGTTGCCAAATTTCCTCCGATGAAATGCTAATTTGTGAAGACAGTTATACATATTTTTTACCAAAATTTTCAGATAATTTAGATAGGTCGTGAATAAAATTATGTGAAAAATTTCAAAGAGAAATGTCATAGGATTTCTCTGAAAATTCATATTTTATCAGAGGAAATTTGGCAACGTCTGAAGGCTAATACGGCGTTTTTACTTAGCACGGCCGTATTATACGCTATCACTACCTATGACGCTCCTTCCCCTTTTCCCCTCTCCCTCTTTGTCCTCCCTCCTTGATTCTCGTCCCACGCTCTACCTCAAGGTGACCAGCAAGGCATTGAGTTGGAGGACGGCCGGAGAATTCAGATCTATGAAGAGCATAAATATTTAGGAGTTTGATTAAACTAAGGACGGAAATTTGGATCGGGCTATTGAAGATCGGAATGTGCAAGGCAGATAAGCTATTGCGATGCTAAATGGGGGGTGGGGGAGGCGGAGTATTTCTGAGGAGAGTAATATAGGAATTTACAACTTCATCGTGAAAAGTATCGTAACTTACGGGAGTGAGGTTTGGCAATTGAAGAAAGGTAGTGAAGATATGCTCAAGGTAACTGACATGGAGTTTTGGTGGTGGTCTGGTGGAATCTTGAGAAGAGAGCGTGTCCGAAATGAAAAGGTGCATGCGTGAGGTGCTGGGTGTGAGGAATGACATCGTGCACGATATCAGGTCGAAGCAGTTGGTCTAAAATGGACCAGTGCGGAGAATGGCAGACGATCGGTTGCCCAAGCAGGTTTTCGGTTGGATTCCTCCCAGGAGGGAGCGACGCGGACTTTCTGTGAAAGGTTGGTGATAAGGAGTGGAGGAAGAGATCAGGAGGAGTCAATTAATTGCCTGATGATCCTTCGGAAGATTGGGGCAATGGCGATTGGGTGTCGCAGAGCGCGAAGCTCTGCTATAAAAGCGGCTGTCATGTATGTATGTATTTTGAAGGACAGGAATTGATAATTTTTTTGTGGAGACATACGAGGCTTTAAGATCTTATCGAGAGCAAACAATAAATTGATCTTGCTGAAACAGTTCAATTTTATACGGGCTCAACGGAGGCAATCTCATATAGACGAATTTTGTTACCATCCATCCAGAACATTGTGTGGATAAACTTTACCGGGACGCTCAAACACACGGTCCGAGATCTGCAACTCCTAAGCCCTGTTCACAACGCTCTTTTGCCATGCCCATGGCTCAAGAGTGTCGTATGAAGTTGGCGCTTAGTTCCGTTTGGTAGAATGTAAAATTTCGCTTTTCCATTCCTCCAAAGGGGATCACGCCCACTTTTACACTGTTTCATATGCAGCTTTTTATGGAGCACGCCTCATCTATGGTTCCGTTTAGCAGAATTACGGCCATTTTGCAGGACGCATCATGGTTTGAGCATTTTAAGGTCTCTTTCCGGGTTTAATACTGGCCTAAACATGAATCTGAAGGCCGACTTCGGCGAAAATGCGGATTTGCAGTCGAGTGAAAAAAATCCGAATTTTTTGCCAAAATCGACCTTTCGACTTATGTTTAAGCCAGTATTAGACCCAAATTGAGACTGGAATTGAGCTAATCGTCGCCTTCCTGACATAAGGGCGTACCTACACTCGACGATGAGCCCTGTTGTCCATATAACTCAGTGCCTTCTCGGGCTCATCTCAAATTGTAGTTCGCCCTTTTGTCAGACAAGCGACGAAATCATGATACATTATGTAAAGTACAGGTCTTCAATGAGCAATAAAAAATTGTAGAGTTGAAGAAATTAGGGTGGTCTTAAAAACGACCCTTCTTGATGCTCCGCCTCTCAAAGGCGAGTCTTCAAAGTTGGCAACACTGTTTTTCTTCCATTCAAATGCGTGCAAAACAATCGATTCTCGGTGAGGCAGCTTGCATCACCTAATAACGATAGTTTTAACGGATTTTAATGGAGGAGCAACAGTGTTGCCAACTTGCAAAATCGCCACTGCCTCCTTTGGCCCTTTATATCCTTCACAAGGATCATGCAGGGTCGGACTGGCTCGCATCTGAGGGCGGGCGCGCGCGTAGACCCATGGCTGATTAAAGGGCACAATGTGATATTTCCCGGTAGGTCACCCCCTATGTGGAGTGGGCTTCAGAAAATCTTCGCAAAGGAGCACAAGTTTACGCTATTCTCAGGTTCAAAGTTTCTTAATCGTATAGAGTAAAAATTGCAAAATTGAAGGAATTGCGAAGGAACCGACGGATTTCTGAAATTGTAGAAAACATAAAAAGTTAAAGCCACCAGACTCGCATCCAAGCACCATTATTTCCAAAAAAACCTAGCCAGTGCTGTGCGGTTTGCACGAGCTTAAGACGTGGGTCTGCAAATCCATCCTAAATTAGAATCAGACAAGAACCTGAAAAAAAAGAAAG
This sequence comes from Bemisia tabaci, assembly GCF_918797505.1. Taxonomy (NCBI): domain Eukaryota; kingdom Metazoa; phylum Arthropoda; class Insecta; order Hemiptera; family Aleyrodidae; genus Bemisia; species Bemisia tabaci. Next base: position 3,557,627 of record NC_092794.1, read on the forward strand.
AAAGGACGAGTATCAACAATTCAACACAGTCGACGACAGGACGGATGTATTCGGACCTCTTTTTTAACTTTTATACCTAATCTGAGCGACACCTCATTGGCAGCATATAGCAGAGCTTTATGAACTCATGCTTCGCGTCATCGCGCCTTCAATTTTTCAGATGCAGCACGGACGTCCATCGAGTATGAATAGTTGTATCTCTACGCCGTCCTAAACGCGCATCCTTTCCCTCGTTTAATTTCCATATTGTGTTTGTTTGCGCTTGTCGTATTCGTAACGGTGCTTAAAGCACCACGTGAGTAACACAGCCGAAGGTATGAGAGATGTGTTTGGGCCTTTTTTAAACTTTTCCCCCGAACCTCAGCGACACCTCTTTGACAGCATATAGCAGAGCATTGAGAGCTCACGCTTCGCGTCATCGCGCCTTCAATTTTTCAGATGCAGCACAGACGTCCATCAAGTACGAATAGTTGTATCTCTGCGCCGTCGTAAACGCGCATCCTTTCCCTCCTAATATTACCACATTGTGTTTGTTTCCGTTTGTCTTAACTGTAATGGTGCTTCAAACTAGTAGCATAGAATAGAGCATTGCGAGTTCATGACTTACGCCATCGCGTCCTACATTTTTCATGTGTAATGTTGACATCCATCTTGCGCGAATAGTTGTTTCGCTTTCACACTTTCGATGTCTCTTATTTTTGAATTTCGAGATAAATTAAGGTTAAGGTTAATTTACCCGAGATATGCTATGGTATGTCCAAATCAATAGTCAATTTGAAAAGGAAGAAATATGTTTTAAGGTCCCTCAAGAGGTCTGTAAAGGGTGCGTAAGTCTAAAAATCGAACGGACCATCGCTTCTAAGGGAGTTACACATAGCGAATGAAGGAGGGGTATGATAAAGCGCCTGTATGTCAACAAAAAGGTGATAATTTCACAGAAAAGTGTTTGCGCTTCAGAAAGTAGTTCTTGGACTTCTGTTCACCACTATCATGCGTAAAAGTATCTTTATTTACTCCTAACTCTCTCTTCTTTCGTTCATTTAAGAAATTTCCCACATATATTCTCGTCGGAAATTTTTTATCTTCTTATTTTGCTATCTGTCAGAGGGGCGCGTTTTCGGCGCGCCAAGGGGGCGTATCTGCGAATGGCAGGTTGCCCGTATGGCCTGTATGAGCCTGACAAGGATGGTTGATAGAGCAGTGCTGTCAGGAATTATATTTTTACGGGTTTTTTCCGCGTGAACTGTGAAGCGGTCGCGCTACCGAGCTACCGTGATGCATGTAGCTCTGGAGCAAGGTTAGAGCGTGTGTCCAGGACTCCGGGAGTGCGGTCCGTCGGAGTTGTAAAAACGACAAAACGTTTAAAAACATGTATTTTTATGGCCAACACGTGGGTGGTAAAGTTGATATCGTTTTACTTTTCCTTCCATGCCTCTCCGGTTTTTCTCTCTATCTATCTCTCTCCAGATTTTTACCTACTACTGATGGCTGTACGGCGTCTAGCAGTCCTTTTGCTCTTTCTCTTGTCTTCCGCGCTGAGGGAAACGCTATATGAGCTTCCAGTCGTTGCAAAATCTCCTCTGATAAAGCAGAAATTCTTTGAAAACTCGTAAATATATATTTTCAATTTTTTTGAGAACTTCAATGGCAAGTTGAAAGAATGTGAAATTTTCAAATAAAAATATGCATTATTCCTCTCTAAAACTTATATAATTTAAAAAAGAAGCGATTTCTTGTACTAGTGAGATCCTCGAGATCCTGTCGGGGCCGATTCTGATGAAATTTCCTTTCGAGTGTAACAACGCTTCTGAGAATATGCCAATTGCGAGAAGATTTGAGCCTGATATCGCATTGTGCTGAGAATGATTCGTATAGCAACTGTTTATGCTCAAGAAATGTTGCCAATTTTGCGAGACCTCATTGGCAGCATACAGCAGAGCATCGAGAGCTCACGCTTCGCGTCATCGCGCCTTCAATTTTTCAGATGCAGCGCGGACGTCCATCGAGTACGAATAGTTGTATCTCCGCGCCGTCTTAAACGCGCATCTTTTCCCTCCCAAACCACCAAGGAGTGACGTTCGATTCTCAACCGCAAGCGGAATGGATCCGGAATTCCGGAATCCGCAAAGATCGTGAGTGATCAGTCCTCCCACCTGCCAACCGTGTTTGTTTACTCGTTCTCGCAGCGAGTAGATTAAGCACTACACTGCGACTGCCTTGCCGAGGAAGAACGCCGTATGAGCATTCGAACGTTGCCAAATATCCCCGATAAAATATTTGTTTTGAGGATGGCCTTAAAAAAGAAAAATATTCTTATCTTTCCTCAAAAATAAAAATTTTTGAGAAAGAAGTTTGGCAACTTTTGAATGTTCATATGGCGTTCTTCTTTAGCACAGCAGCCTAGTAGCACCTCCAACATCACTCATTTTCACTTCGCCTCCTTCACTTAACCACCGGAGCAGAGGGCAACAGAGTAACGAGATACCGAATGTTTGGTAATTAGCGGACGGAAGGTTAAACGGTTTCCGTGACCCAATACGCGAGGTCACTGCTTCAAAGAAGAGAGGGCTTTTGCCTGGACTCTCATGCCAAAGGGAATACGTCACTGACTAGAATAAGTAAACTGCAGTGTATTTATCTTTTCCATGCTAGGTTTCTGCCGCACTCAAGAAGAAATACGTATGAGAAGGAGCACCCTCATAGGGAGAGTTAAGACGACTGATGTTCATAAAGAATGGTAAAAAAGATTACACGTTTGAACATGTTTGATCAACTCATTCGCGAATTAATTCCATCCAGTTTGATCTCTGACGCACCCCTTATCTCCCAGTTCATTCCTGTTTGTGGTTTTTGCAATCGGTGAAAATACAATAGTTTGTACCCGATTGTGTATCTTAGTGCACAGGGGTTTGATAGAGCGACACCTCTAACGAAATGTTCACCTGTGCTGTTGTATCGTTTTTGAAGCGGGAAGCTAAAAAAAAAACGCGAATTTCTTACGCAGATTGTGAAGTTAGGAGTGCATTTCAAACTTTGCCAATGCGCTCATCGTGATTTTTGAGACATTTGCTGATAGAAAAAATTCTTATTTTTGCTCTAGCAAAAGTTTGCAAGAGGCCCATTCCTGTCAATCCAACAGGACATTTCCTCAGTGTTGGAGAAGAACGCCAAAATAACCCAAAAATGATTCAACTAGAGAGTAATTTTTTTTCCACTCCACTTTCCTCCGTCTAGGATGGATCCTTCATTCTCTGTAGGGTCGACAATCATCCAGCTGCGGATCAAAGGTTTCGAAGCCAGCGGGCAGATTATTGGCATTGATAGACAGAGGAGACAAAAATAAAATGGAGCGATTCTATCGGAGCGGAGGTGATTGCAATGGACAAAGTAGGTAAGCAAAAGACCAACTATCGGCAATCCACGATAGAACATGTAGTTGCTCCATTAATTTCCTCCTTAGCCTATAGCAACCTTCTGTCTCAACCAATAAGATCGCTCAATTTTCTTTGCCTCCTCTTTATCTATCTCCTTGTCCATCGACTTCAATAATCATCTCGATGGCCGAATTTGGAGGTTTTGGAACTACAGAGCCGCGTAAGCCTAAGTATGTGTAGAGAATTGCCATTAAGCCAATATTGGTCCCGGAAGATGATCGGCAGAATATTGAGTGCACCGCCCTGCCGCAGTGATGAGTTTAATGTAGTGATTTGGGCCTCTCAATTTGAGACAAGCGCGACTGGCGGCGCACAGTGGAGCCGGTCAATGAGAGACGTCGGAAAAAATTTGGAAACTTTAAAAGCTTTTGACTCCTTTAAAACAAAATTTGGAGGTATTGAAAGTGGGTCCGTTGGTTTTTTCGTTAAATATTCGATAGGATGCACCCCTAAAAATTTGAAATGTGACGAAATGAACATAATAATTTTCAGAGTAATTAAAAAAATTAATATCCGACTTCCCTCACTGACTTTGTCCCTTTGTGCGGCGGGGGACCTGCTCCGAAAACCGAAAATGAACGGAGGATGCATTCATGACCTCGCATCTCGCAACTCGCTCGGCGGAAGAGCCTCCACGATAACTTGGACTCGTTCAAGTCTCGACAGGGAATTAAGAGACTCTCTCGTCCAGCCTATTATCCGTTTCGTGGTCCACCGATGACAGACTCTTGAAATTTGACCGCTCAAAAGTGGACCTCATCCTGGACCATTCTCAGAATAGCGTACATGATATGACATAATAGTCGCTTCAACAGCGCTCTCTGGCGCTCTGCGACGCCTACCCGCCACAGCCCCCGATCCTCCCGCACAACCTTTTAGGGAGTTCGCACTCCCTCACTTCATTTAAAACCCCCTGTCGCCTCCTTTTCACCAAACGTCCCCTTCGTCTCCTCCTAGGACGAACCCAATCAGTCATCTTTTTGGCAGCCTCTCTTCCGTCATCCTGTTAACATGATCGAGCACCTTACAGAAAAGCGCACACGTTTCCTTAAAACTTTGTGCATAACTTGTCTCTCTCGATCTTTGACGATGGCCATCACCTGTAATACATTCTTTCCGAAATCCTAGGTTCAACTCTCAACCAAGTTCCAACACTTTAGGATTTTCGAAATCAAAGTGATGGTCAAAGTTGTCTCCGTGATGATGTAAAGTGACTCACTGAAAAAAAACTCCCGCCGCGGAAGCCGTACTTGCGAGCTGTACAGACATACCACCCGTGTTCCGGGCTCAGAGGCAAATCCTAGCACCCGGAGCAATCGAAACTGCGGCTCCAGTACCCGGAAGTTTCGGTCTCTGAGCCCGGAACAGACGGTATGTCTATTATAGCCTGTAACCTTTTTTTCAGCGCTCCGATCACTGATACGGACGAAACAGTGGCGAGGCGTGGACATGATCGAATCGATTATCGATATTTCCCTATTTGATGCTATGGTAACAGATCGATTACTTCGGTGTTTGTTGCGAACACCCTGCTCATCGATCCTTCTCCATCGAAAGTAAAATGATAGATCAATCGATTCATCGCAAATCACGTCATGCCTACTTTGACGGTACAGCAGTAACTCAGATAAATTAGTTTATCTGTCATGTGGTCTGCAGGACAAAAGGCCTCGTTCATGAGTTCTCCAAGAAATTCTCGACAGCAAACTCCTAGTCAAAAATTGTTAATGCAGTATACAATCTTGTTTCCGCTTTATTTCCGCATTTCAGTTCCTTTCTTCAGTTTCAGTTTCGTTCGCAGTTTCTGCATTTTTCTGTTGTGGTACAGAACTTCGGTCGTGGGAACAGAGTACTCTGTAAGTGTAACAAAGAAACTGCAGGAGCCCTGTGAACAGAAGGTTTTGTCGTCAGCACCATCTATTTTTTTCTGTGTAGTGGATAGGAAGACAGTTTTGACAATTTAAAAATTCATGAAAAACCATGAATCAGAGAGGAATGTGGCAACTACGATAAGTTCTTTTAGCAGCACCTCTGCAGATTGAGTGTCCATTACGAAGATCAGCACAACATAGCTACGCGTACGTCAGCTACTCAGCCTGTAACTGAGCGTAAAGATGACCTGCGTCAGATTTATGGGATCTAATTAGTTATATAAGCGGATTGTTTTCTCTAATAATTTCTTCTTCTTTTTCTCCTTCCTCTGCTCCTCCTTCTCTCCCTCTCCGCCCCCTCGCGCAGTCTCCGGTCACTTTAAAAGCTGCCTCACCTATGACCCGTGAAGCTTATCGCGGTTTTTGGTAGGTGAGGCAATTAATTATTTAACAGGTTCCGGAGCGGTTGGCGGTAATTCGTTTTTAATTCTTGCGGTGAATCAGAATACGCGAGCGCGGTGGGAGGAGAGGATGAAAAGAGAAATCAGCCCCCCCCCTCCTCACACTTGGAATTAGGCGCGAGGAATTAGATGTAAAGCAGATGATATCTCGAGGAATTATCGGACGAATGATCAAATGATTCGGAAGCAGCGACCGAACGCGGAGCCTCTCATTTAGTATGAGCAGAGGTGGAGAATTTCACAAAATTTATTCGCGTGAATTTCATGAAATTAAGAAAAGTTCGTTAAAAACGGGTTGTTTTAAAGCTCAGATATTCAGGAAATCGACTTCAAAACCCCCGCCTCCCCTCAGACACTAGAAGAAAAAGTCGCTTGGGTCTAGAGTCCAGACTCTTGAAAACATTGGCAAGGAAAAATACTCTTGATTTAATCGGATTTTTGCTTTAATCAAGAACCTAGCCTCTTAATTTGAGCGGATTTCCTTCTGATTCAAGCACAAATCCGATTGAATCAAAAGTATTTTTCCTTGTCATTGTTTTCAAGAGTCTGGACTCTAGATCCAATGTGCTTTTTTTCCAGTGGAGGGCTCCTTAAACGGCAGAAGGGGCCCCAAATCATGATCGCCTATTATCCTTCTCGATGCTAGTCCGTCCCTGCCTACAAGTTCTCCATTTTCGAGAGAAATTCGTTAAAATCTCAGGCACTTGGGATTTTTAAGCGGCAACGATGTGGTGAGTTGGGGGGGGGGGGGGAGATGAGCACCGTGATCGGAGGGGGGTCTGCTAGTCCCCGATTTTATTCAAAAATTGACCCCGGCTGAACCGAGACTCTTCTGTCCGCGGCGCGGTTTTTACAACAACTTTGACACCCTTCTTCATCCAGCCACCAGTCACCGGAGCCAGCGGGGGCTCCCGAGAATCACTGTTTGTTTGGATGAGCGTTGCCTACTACTTGCCCACCACCGCACAGTTTTCATTTCTCTTTGCTTTGTCAGGGAGCTATTCAAAATCCTACTCCAAGTCCTCTTTCAGCGGCTCCTTTCCTGAGAGAGGCCTTATAATTATGGTTTGCATTGTGTTTAATGAAGGTCTAAAGAAACTTTTAGGTTGGCCTAGCGGTCAGCGCGTCTGTCTCTAGATCAATAGGTCCCGGATTTGAATCCCGGAAGTGGCGACTTTTCACAGAACTGACAAGTGGATCTGCAGAAACAGATTCTACTCGATCTTAATCCCTAAAAATTTGAAAGCCGGAGCATGGATGTACCAAAAAGCCCCATGATTTCTGCTGACAATAAAAATACTGTCTATAGTTGGTTGTAGACCCCTAAAAAGGGGTATAAGCCATTAAACCTGCAAAAATAAAAATAAAAAAATACAAAGAAACATTTAACGTAAAGTAACACGAGGACAATGGGTCAGTTGCGCTGGTCATAGAATCGTGTTTTGATGCTTGATTCTTGTGGATCAGCTACAAATAATAAAATCCGCCCAAACAGCAACTAATTACATCCAATATTAACCGATGTATCGAGCTTTGAAAAATTTAGTTTTGGACGTATCCACCGCGGTAGTGTCACCCTTGGTTTCTTCCACCTTGCATACACAAAGGAGACACAAATTTTCACTGGTTACTCAACGTGAAACTCGGATGGAAGCAAGGTGTAGGTAGGTAATCAAAGGTGTCACTACCACGGTGGATATCGTCATAAATCGAATTTTTCAAATCGCGATATCTCGGCTGATATTGGACGTAGAGAGTTGCTGTTTGGAAAGATCTTATTATTTTTAGCCGATCCATAAGAATCAAGCATCATAACACGATTCGGCGAGCAGCGCAACTGACAAATTCGACGGATTAACGTGGGCTCACGAAGGTCATAATGATTTTGTCAATCTCATGAAAAATATGTCGTGCAAGAGAAAAGATTATGAGAAAAAAGTTGCTGCACAGAAGATATTTCTTGGTTTACTTCGAAAATAGAGGCAAAGTATCATCTAGACCTCCTTGTCAATGCCATGTTTTCTCTAAGTTTTCAGTCGAAAAACGCCGTTGAGTACCTTTCATTCTTGACGAATATGCATTCAATTATGAAGTAGAATGAAATGGTAGGAGAATTTTGATTCTCTTGTCCAAAAGCCAGAGTTAGCGTTGTTACAAATAGCATATATTGGAGATTTGTTAAAGTGATCTGGTATACTTTACAGTTGAAGAAGCGAGAATGTGGGCATGACTAGAGTAAAAACACTCAGATCCCCTGCGCTGCTAATTTGAATACATCCATGACCTTAAATGGAGGAACCGTAAATTCGGAGCGGTAACCAAACCAATATAGAAGGACGAATGAAACTTTCGTAATACCAATCATAGTTACTTATTCTGTATTATCATAACTCTCTACGTAGAAAAATTGCATTTTTTCCAAATTAGGCAACAGCTTTCGTTTCACAGATCCTCCATGCAGGGTGAGAGGTAGGTGGCCAACTTTTCTCTCAAAATTGATAATTTTGTGCTTAGAAGTTGATCTCCATGCGACAACCGACTACAGCGCTGAACCTGAAGAAACTTGACTAAAGCTGTTATGAAATTGAAAATTTTCAAGGTTCCTAAATCATTCTAAATTTTTAACGCCTCATAGTTTCGAATGAGACAGTAATTGGAGGAGCTGCTGGTGGCCATGCACCATAAAAAACTACGACGTGTTTTTCTACCTGCTAGGTTTCAAAGATTTTTCCTCCTGATAACTTGTAGGACTAGCTTTTAAATCAAGTCTTGGCGTCCCGGAAGAATGCAATTTATTAGTCGATTGATTACCGGCTGGGATTGCTATTTTGAATCTGTCATCGAGATGCACTGTCAAAACTGATGTCAAGATAATCCCTTGCTTGGCACATTTAATTCACTCATTTATGTAAATCAAAGACTCTCTCTAACAACAATAAAATATAAATGACTTATTTGACAATTTTAACATTTCGTTGGTTTGAATTAAAATCTCACTCATACTCAACCTTACAATATCTTCGATAGATCTTCTGGGTAAGATTTTGGAAATAAGAAAAAATGTGTAATTCTGCGCAATTCCTTATCGTATTGGATGGTTCCTTGACATTTTGTCTTTTCCTTTGAGCACAGGAAAAAATATAGTCACCAAAACCAGCGGCTGGTAAAAAATGTCCTAGCTGTGTTCCTCCCTCTTCTAAAAGTGACTATCTGAACGCGTTTTGTCTTTGGCGAATAATTCAGATAAAATACATGGAGGACATGAACAAATGGTGTCCCCGCATTTTCATAAGTGCACCGAAAATAATTAAAGTAACACTATTGCTATTTATAAACGCCATTAACTTTGCTGATGCCAGCAAGTTGTGGTATTGCCGAAAAGTTTGCTTGTAGAGTATAAAAATCCAGTCTAATTTCAAATTTGTAAATACTTACACAAGTCCTCAAGCGCTAACGGGTTGTGCGCGATTCTTGTTCTGCGTGACGTCGCGTCGACATAAATTTGCGAATGAGGAGGAATGGTGGGAGGGTAGGATTGTTCCAAATGCAGAGTCAAAATATTGTTGGAAAAGTTACTCTCGACGAATTACCGTGAGAATCAGGTACCTTGCGCCGTAACAAGTCTTGTGTTCGTCTCATTCGTCCGCCTGCACAGAAAATATGGCTCCTAGTGAAACAGGAACAAGCAAGAGAGCGGGCGAGATCCTTAAAAAGATCCATTAATGATAGCGCTTAACACTTATTTCTTGCACGCCGTAATTTAGCAAAGCTTTTTAATACACCCGAAAAGAGAAGAACAAAATAATTATACGGCACATCAGACTCTGGTTTAAGTGCCGGATAGAGGTAGAGTTGATCCAATTACTGATGAAGTCCTTCTCTGAGTCCCTGAGGGTTACCAAACTAACGTCACTTTCAGTTACATACAGGGGGCTGATTGTTGACATTGATAGACAAAGCTATAGACGGAGAAGATAAAAGGGTCACGGAAGGGTCCTATTTGTGGAAGCGGGTGATTGCAATGGACAAAGTGGGTAGGTAATAGATTAACAAACGGCAACCTACGAGAGACTCTATAGTTGGTCCATCATTTTCTCCCTTACCTATAGAAACCATAGGATCGCTCCATGCTCCCTATGTCTTCTTTGTCTAAAGCTTCGTCTATAAATTTCAACATTTAGCCCGCAGATCTGCAGATCTGTAGAAGAACCACGTATATTGTAGCAGGAAAAGGACATAAAGTTACTTTACTCACTGTGCTTTGCGCTTACTCTGACCAGTTCGCCTTCAATAATTTGACATGCAATTTGAGCGACTATGGAACAGTAAAAATTGCCTGTACCAGTATAAGCGCAACGTTACGTTAGTCCCACCTAGCGTTCAGGTAAAATTTTGATTAATTTTCCTTCATCCTTTTAGGGTTATTCTCCAAAAATGTTGCATAATTTTGTCGACTCTCTGCGGTGTTGTGGCTGTGGCGCTGACTTCATGATTGGGACGTCCCAGGTTCAAATCCCGGCAAGGCGGACCGAGTTGGGTGATGTCAAACAACGGTTGCTGGTTATCTGAGGTTGGTTGCAAAAAAAGGGCCGATGGGACGGGGTTTAAGAAGGGGCATTTGAAGTCCCCACAGCCCCAGTCACCATTTCCATGTGGCCCCCTAAAAGGTGCTTCTGGATCCGACACTGTACGGATATTGTAGTGAAAGAGACGCACCGGTCTTGGTTATAATACTTTGGAATTAAGGCTTTAATTTATGACTTTTGGTCCCTTATCGTTCACTTTCTAAATAATATGGTCAGATCGTGCGACGTGCGTAGTAATAACTTCTGGAGTATCGAAAAACCTGGAACCGACGCACAATGGATCGAGTCAATGGGAGAGGTCGGACAAAATTTGGAGAATTTAAAACTTTCATAACTCCGTTTATACAAAACTTTGATTTACTAAAAGTGTTTTCATTGGTTTCCTCGTAAAATTGTCCTCAAAAAGCACCCCTTGGAATTTATAATGCACTGGAAAAAAAAAACACATTGGATCTAGAGTCCAGACTCTGAAAAACATCGACAAGAAAAAATACTCTTGATTCAATCGGATTTTTGCTTAAATCAAGAACCAAGCCTCTTAATTTGAGCGGATTTCCTTTTGATTTAAGCTTAAATCTGATTGAATCAAGAGTATTTTTTCTTGTCAATGTTTTGAAGAGTCTAGGCTCTAGATCCAATGTATTTTTTTTTCCAGTGTGTGCCGAAATAAACATCAAAATTTGCAGTTTTAGTCGAAAATTTCATGTCCGACCTCTCTCATCGACTCGATTCACTGTGCGACGTCCGTCTGTCAACTGTGGAAATGATCGATCAACACGGCGCTCGCAACGGACACCTGAATAATCGATTCTTTGCAATAGCTTCAAATGGGGAAATATCGATAATCGATCATTCAAGCCTGCGCAGGGTCTCAAGAGTATTCCCGCCGCGCTATGCAAAAACTCTTATGCACCAATGAGTGCCTCTTGCCTGTGCGAGGTTTTCGCTGGGCACGACAACTTACTGCGCCGAATTTTTTGCGGGTCCATCGAGGGATTATCGACTACGGTGGCCGCGAATAATTAGGCCACCAGATCAATGAATATCCAATATTTTTCGGCGGACATTCATTATGATCTGTTCGCTCGAATTAAATCGCTCTGTTGATCGCATAAATTATTTGCAACCAATTTATGGAGCTTCATTTTATATAATTTCAAGTGTTGGCCGAGACAATTTCTTCTTACTCACCCGGGTATTCTGCAAAACTGCCATTTTTGGAGGAGTATTTGGCTTCTGATGAATAACGGCACAGCTGACGTTAGCAGTTATTTTGTATAAATCTCTAAAAGAGAAATGTATTTTTGTCGCTCACACACCCACAGAGCTCTTTTATGGCTCTTTTATGAGCTCTTTTATGTTGGACCGTGTTGGTCCAAATCCGTGCGATAACTTAAATTTTCGAAATGCATCTAACGCTGCGGATTAAATCAACCCTTCCTTATCAACATCCTAAGTAACTCAAAGCTTACCGACTTTTCCCCTATCAGTCTTTCGCCTCGCGCAGAACATGATGCCATCATGTTCTTGCCGTCATGAGACTCATCATTATGATGAGTCTTGGATGCAGTGGCATGGGCAGCGATGCATTCTGCGATAGCTACATAAAGACCATTGGAATCGAAAATTCCATTTCCTTATTTATCGGTCGCGTGATTTAAATCGTGCCAAATAGATACGCCCTACAAGCACAGCATCAAAGAAATTTTTGTGGTGAATTTTGAAAAACCTACAGAAATAATCTCGCTGAAACTTTGTAAATCCTGATTTGGATCACCAAAATACTTATAAAATAAATACAACTTGAAAACAGAAAAAAATGACCAATTTTTTTAGAATACTTCCAACGACAGCATCATCCATCCTAATTCACTTGGTCTGAAACGATCAGGATAAATTGTTGACGGAATCCGATTTTGTTGCTTTGATTCAATTTGGACTGTATTTTGCAATTTGGAACTATAATTTCTGGCTCAGTTTAGAAACAACGTAGGTACCATTAGTTTTCCTTTCACAGATGAGTCCGAAATTGTAGTTCCGAATTGCAAAATAAGGTCCATTTAATACTCCAGCAGAGGCAGAGGTGGATCCAGCAATTTTGCAAAACTGGATTTCCTCCATTCAAACCTATGTTAATTAATCGATTCTTGTCGGGAAGCCTGCCAGAGCCGGATTTACCTACTTGCCGGCCCGGCCTGTATTTTGCCGTCCCCTTTTCATTCGTATTGAAACATCAATAAAAACCAGCAAGTGAACGTGCCAGCGGGGAAGGGGTGTATAAGACGCGTTCACTCGTGTTGAACACATTTTTTGGGAATGCCCTGTCAACACTACTAGCAAAAGTGAAGTTTCGTAAACCTATCTCTGTGTGAACAAGGCCTTCCATTCAAAAGAAATGAACGAAAAAATTATGAAAGAACAAACATGAATGTGGTTCAATGATTTTAACTTCCTCCGCCACGCCGCGCAGACTGCACCGTGTTTGGCGCAATGCGGGAAGTATTCACGCAGTCTTGTAGGCGCTAAGCGTTTCACGCTGACCGCACTGTGTTTGGCGCAATGCGTGAAGTATTCATGCATTCTTGTAGGCGCTATCCGTTTCGCGCTGACCGCAATGACCGCACTGTGTTTGATGCAATGCGTGAAGTATTCGTGCAGTCTTGTAGGCGCTAATATGTGTTACATGCTGATCGCCGTGCCGAGGGCTCCTCCTTTTCATCTCAAGTCCTCGTCATCATTGCTCTCTGCGCCGCACCGTTCCAAGCCAAATTGCGTGTTTGGTTTCTCCCTTAACTCGACTAATTGAAGGTGCTGTCTCTTGTATCACTGAAAGACGACAAAATTAAAAATTACTATACTCTCAGGAAATGAGAGATTTTGTCGCCTTTTCTCGTTTGTAATTTTTTTTTTCTAAATCAGATATTTTTTATACCTACATTTAAGAAAATTGCAAAATTTGCCGCCCTCTAGATTTGCCGCCATGGGCCGTGGCCCGTGTGGCCACCCCCTTAATCCGGCCCTGAAGCCTGCCCCTTCAAGAATCGATATATTTCCGTGGGTTTAAATGCAGGAAAAACAATGTTGTCAAGTTGCTGGATTCGCCAATGAGCAGAGGAATGAAGCCAAAAAACTATTTGTTGCTCCCATGCGACAGTATACAATAAAGAGCCTAGAGGGCACGAAGCGCCCCAGGGGGGTTGGGCCGCGTAGCGGCCAGGGGCGTACCCTCTAGTTTTTTCATGTAGAGCATGTTGTGTTCATTCGAACATATTTTTTCCGCCCTCAAGTAAGCGTCCAGCGGAGGATCACGGTATGATAAAGTTGATTGCCGCTGACCGATTCATTCGCACCTCGACGGTCGTAAAAAGGATGAAATAGGTGGTGGCGTTAAACCGCGCTGAATTTAAACGTACGACTGCGGCTGGTGGCTGCGCAAAGTGAATGGGCCCATCACTAATCCTCAGCGGCGCTGCCAGATTCCTCGCGATGACCACCGCTCTCCTCCATTGGGCGTCCGCGAAAAAAGGCGGTTTCTGCGGGTGTCGCGGCTACCGCGGCCCGCGACCGGGTATCCGCCGCGGCGGAAAGAAGTTAACGGAGTCGGAACGAGTCTGCCGGCAACGGGAATGGGAGAGGGAACGGAATGAAATTGGAATAGGGGCCCGGATTGGTAGACTGGAGGACTGGACCCAAGTCAATTTAATGCTAACTATTCGGTAAACGCGTAGTAAAAACTCGCACGCCTGTTCCCACGAGCGTTGTCACTTTTCGCCGCCGCGAACCACGTACTTTTCGATGAAATTTCTATCCCGCTCAACACCCATTTTTCTCTTTCGAATTTTTTAATTTTTTCCCGAAATTAGGGATTTTCACTTTTAAATTTCCATTTTTCGTTTTCACGTTTTCATGTGTTGAAGATTCTACATTATTTAGTTGTCTTTTTCATTATTTTTCCCCCGCTGTTTCGAGAAATACGTGTTTGAAGTTCCGAAATTACGCATGGTGGAAAGAAAGATCAAACTGACTTTTTGATGCTGCATGAAAAATTGGAATTTGGGAGCGAATTTTTCACAGAATATGCATTGAGACTAGTTTTACTCGAAATCATTAATACCTCAATTTTTTTTTTTAAAAAAAAATGCGCTCATGCGCCTTGTCCTCTAAGCCCTCCAATTGTAGGGGCCCGCTTTCAGTGTACAAGTAATCGGGAATGAGGAACTGAAACTACTCAACTTCAACAAGGGGTCTGCGAACGGCTGAAAAAGTCTACTGTTGAGGTACCTAATTCTGACGAAAAAATGAGCGCAGTTTGCGAAGGTACATGGACAAAATATGAGCGCAGCTGCAGTTATTCACGTAAATCAGTGTGTATGCAATGATTTATACATTTTTGCCAAAATCAAGGCGGTTTCAGAGTTTTCACCAAAAAGAATCCACCTCTAATAATTTTAACTCGCTGACACCGCCAATTGGACGTATTTATGCTAAATGGAACTATGTGCAAGTGGAAAGATGGGGTATGCTCGTTAGTTGAGGGCCATAAGAATGAATGGGAATTTAAAAGCGCCAGTGACGTCAGCGGCAACGACCGGGACCAGGCGGGACCAGAAGACCGGCAGTGGGACTCTTTAACTCATGAGCTCTGTCCACAACACTCTTGTCACATGCCCACGGCTTACGAGTTAACGCTCAGTTCCTTTTGATTTAATGTAAAATCCCGCTTTTCCATTTTCTCAAAAGGAACTATACCCACTTTTACATTGTTTCTTATGCAGCTTCCACGAGCACACCCCATCTTTCCACTTGTACGATGTTCCTTTTACAGCGTCGACGGCGAATCATCGCGGGCACCCGACATAGCGCCTTCAACATCGTAGAAATACTTCAAACACTACATCGTTACACATACATTCCGATATGCAATTGCTTTTACTGCGCCCACCGGAGTGTACACCTTGATTTGAGGTGTTAAATACACCATCCACCCGCGATCCACGGATCGGGCGATCAAGCACGCATTCTGAGTCGAATTTTCGCATCAATTTGATCGATTGTCTTGGATCCGATGGAATTGATAACACTGATGACATCAGTGGGATATCACACTCTACGAACTAGGAACAAAAATCGTATTTTCAAACAGGATCGGGTAGAGCATGGGAATTCAATCCAGTGAATCCCTACTTTCTCGTGAAGCCGATCCTAGGTTTCAGGGCTCTCCAAACGACTTTTTGGCGCATACAAGGGTTATCGTTGGTATTCATTCTATACTCCGTGAAACACTGGAGGTTTGGTAAATTTGGTGGGAAGCTCTGCGATTGGTCCAAACTGATGAATGGGTCCGTCGCTTCACTGATGGCACCGATGTCAGTAATCTCATCGGATCGGGTCATACTGACGCGAAAGTTCGCTTAGTGCTTCCCGCTAGATCCACCAAGTCCCCACACGGAGAAAAAAACTGCGTGCATGGGATCTGAAGTTGAGGTCATATGGATCTCTGAAGTCATCTGATCAAGCATCCGAAAACTTGAGGTCGAGCTGCCGAAGTTCGGGTCAGACATCGAGGCACTTCGGTATGTTCCGGAGTACTTCAGATGTTTGACCGGAACCGTTCGGTATATATCGATGTACTTCAGATGTCTGACCCGAACTTTGGCAGCTGGACCTCAAGTTTTTAGATACGTGATCCGAAAACTTCAGAGATCCATATGACCTCAACTTCGGGTCCCACGCACGAAGTTTTTTTCTCCGTGTAGTATTTCACGGGGCACATGATTAAAAGCCAACGATGCGACAAAACATGTTTTTTTTTTGTTTTTTTTCCTCTGTAATTTAGGTTTTTGATTTATGACAATATCCTGCAACCTCGAAAACAAGGCTCGGGTTCACGGGAAATGGAACTTAAAGGATCCACCCGATCCAACGTCAAAGTTGTCTCCTGCCCGTCTTTCCGTTAGCTGGATGCGGACGCAGGATAGTGCGTTTTTCGATGCACGAATTCGAGGACTTGCAAACGGAGATACTACTTTGCGGACGCGGGATGTGCGGTGTTAGTGCGTGCGGTGCGGCGCCCCCTTTGAGGCGAATAACAGTCATCACGGATTCACCGGGCGACGGGAACCGCGCGCACACGCTCCCTCTTCACCAATCATCAGTGATGCAGTCCCGGGCCCAGGCAGTGCTGCCGCACTACGGACACAACGTCGTATGAAACTCCAGGCGTTGCCAAATTTCCCTCGAGAAAATACGAATTTATTGAGAAAATTGATAATATTTATCCTCAGATGTCTCTGACAACTTGGTTCAAAATTAAACCTCACACTGGAAAAAAAAATCTCTCAGCTCTGGAGTCCAGACTCTTAAAAAAAATTGACAAGAAAAAATAATCTGGGTTCAATAGGATATTTGCTTAAATCAAAAGCTAAGACTCTTAATTTAAGCGGATTTCCTTTTGATTCAATCAAAAATCCGCCCAAATCAAGAGTACTTTTCTCGTCAATTGTTTTAAGAGTCTGCACTGAAAAAAAAGAGGTAGAGGTTAAGTCCCAACTGTTGGATGATGTGGACATTTCCAAGTAATATCCCGATTAATTGTGGTAGTACCCCAATAAATTAGGTCACTAATCCAAATGTTGCGGTGCTACCCTAACTTGAGTTGCCATACTACCAAAATTAATCAGAAATTTCCATATCATTCAACAAATTGGGGTAGCACCGCAATTTTAGGGGATAACCCCTCAACTTTTTTTCTCGTGTGGACTCTGAATCCAAGATAATTTTTTTCCAGTGCAAATATTTGAAAATTCCAAGGAAAAGAATTCGTAACTTGCGCCTGAAATAAGTGTTTATCAGGGGAATTCGGCAACATTGGAATGTGGATACGGCGTTTTTCCCGAAGACGGGAGAGTGGTACAGTTACACTTGCACTGGAATCGGAGCAGAAACTCCTTGGGGTCGCCGCTTGGCGGCCGCGGCCGGCGTCGTAAAAAAGCGCTAAGCAGCGAGTATTTTTTAATGAAAAAATATGACGTTTATATTTAAATCAGGCAATTTTACAAGTCGGCATCGCATCGGGCTGCGACTCGGACTTCGACTCGCGCCAGGGCGAGCGTTCCAGTCGCGTGTCTTAATTTTCTATACCGTCCACGCCCCTCCGCTTCCCGCCGTTGCCATCCTCCCACTCCTTTCTCCTTCTTTTTTCTAACTGGACCGTGCTTTATCCACAACTAGGGGACAATCACGGCCAAAAAAAAAGCTACCTGTAAAAAATTGTAGAACAACCTTGTTCAAGTTAAGTCAGATATGAATGGATTCAAGAACCGACGGATGCACTCGAAAGAAAGCGTATAGTTATCTCTGATTGCAACGTTATGCTCCCCTTTTATGTTTTTTTTTTTTTTTTTTTTTTTTTTTTTTTTTTTTTTTTTTAATAAACGGTTTTAAAAAGCTACATATAGTTTTTCTGAAAAGTTTCCGCGAATTTACCTAAATGATATCGATTAAAAGTATCGTGAATTTCGACGCAATATTTTTGATCGTCCTATTTTCTTTTAATGTAACCAGAAGAAAAAAAATTAAATATTATCCGAGTATCTGAATCGTTACAATGAAGATACATATTTTCCCTTTATAATTAAGATAAAAACTGGAGCTGAAAGTCAAGAATGATGACACGCAGTCCTACAGCATTCCTACAGTCTTGTGGGCGCTATTACGCGCGACGCGCGTCACGCCAACTGACCGACTGTTTGGCGCAATGCGAGAACTGCGAGAAGTATTCACGCAGTCTTGAAGGCGCTAATATGGGCTTCACGCCGACCGCGCTGCTAAGCTAGCTTAAAAAGCTACACTCAGTTTTTCTGAAGAGTTTCCGTTTTTTCCCCTAAATGATCTCAAATATAGAGGCATCGAAAATTTCTACGCAATATTTTGTTCGTTCTATTTTCTTTTTATGAAACCAAAGAAAAAGTAAAAATTATTAGAGTTTCTAAATCGTTACACTGAAGAAGTAAGGATACACATTTTCCCTTTGATAATGGTAAAACCCGGAGCAAAGAGTCAAGAATGATGACACGGAACCCGAGTTTAACGGGAGCTTCAGCGTCGCGCGAGCCAGGGAAGCGAACGCGGTGGATTCATCCTCGCAGAAGGACACGCCTTCCATCCGACTAGCGGCAATATACCTACACCCGTGGTCGAATAGTTACCTCATTACGCCTGCCGTGGATGGAATCAAATATCCAAGCCTGCGCGCGGGATAAAGTGTTCTCATCTCCTATTGCAACGTTGCATATGCTCTACCCGTGTTTTACTTTTAATCCATTTTTTTTTTAAAAAAAAAAAAAGCTACACACGGTTTTTTAGAAGTTTTTAGAAATTTCCGGAATGATTTAAAAAAAAAGAAAAAAAAATCACAAAAAATTTCAGCGCGATACTTTCGTTCGATCTTTTTATTAAACCAAAATTAATTTTACGGGAATTCAGTTTCAGGATCGCTGCATCGTTTTAACATCGTCCGAGTTTTTGAATCGTTGCAATTGAGATACATACTAACCCTTTCAATGTGTTAAAAACCGGGTGGGGACCGTCAAAAAAAATGACGGTTGGTCCTAGTTTTGCGGCAATTTTAGCGTCGAGCTAGGGAAGGGAGCGCGGTTGAGTGTCGAGTCATCTTCACAGTGTGATGCGCCTTCAATCCAACTAGCGGTAATGTGCCTAACTGTAGTCGAATAGCAATCGGAAATGGACGTATTTCTGTTAAACGGAACTAAGCGCCAAATTGAGTTCCCTTTGAGGATTTTAAAATCCCGGATAGCGCCTTCTGTCAAACGGAACTAAGCGCCAAGGAAAAGCATTGCGAGTATAGGACGGAACGAGCATCGCGTTCCGCAACACCCGCCAATCCAAGCCCCCCTCTCCATTTCTCCTCCTATGGCACTTAGTTCCGTTTAATAGAAATACGCCCAAATAACTCTCGCATTGCGTTTGGTGCAATGCGAGAAGTATTCATGCAGTCTTGCAGGCGCTGACATGAGTTAAACGCCAACCGCACCATGTTTGGCGCGATTATTCGAATTCGCGTTAGGAGTATCGCTGTGTCGATCAATGGGGCTTAAAAGGCCCATGTTGTGTTTCGACGCCGTATGAGTATTCCAGCGTTGCCTCGTTCCTTCCGATAAAATATTTTTTCTGAGAAAAGTTAAGAAAGTTCTGTTCTTTGTGTTCGGTTTTTTCGATTGAACGGATCATTGAGCTTGGTACGAATTTAAGCACTCTGATACAAGATTCTTCACCAGAATTTCACGTGGAACACGATTCGCGCAACAAAAACTACTGAAATCAACTTCTAGACCACTGGACAAAAGAAACGTTAATATCTATTAACGTTTCTTTTGTGCAGTGGTTACGGGAACTTTGAATTGCCGGGTCACAAGGAAAACAAAACCCTACGCGATTCAAATTGCGCACTACAACGGCTTTAGCAGACTACTCCTTCGAGCATTGTTTCTTTCCCACACTGTGTTGTTCAAAGTGTGTACAGCTTGAGCTGAGCGTCAAGATTAAGGTTGCCATAATTATTGAGACTGTCATGGTGACGTTTGGCGTGCAATTTAACCCGAGAAAATTATTCTTTCTTTAAAGAGCGAAAAAGTTGAATTTATTCATAAAAAAGGTGATTACCATTAGGAGTTAATCTAGGGTTAGGATTTCGATCTGCTTGATGCGATTTCTTGAGTGACGACCATATCCAAAGTTCTCCACCCGCACCTTAAGTGGTGAATCGAAAATTGGATGGATGCAAACGGTGGCCAAAAACTAAGCAACATAATTTAGTCCTTAACTTTAACAGCAGAGGGCTTTCTCCTTAGTTTAGCAACCCTGCTGATCTGATTGAAAAAGTTGATCAAATCTACTCGTTGAAAGTCGCCTAATTTGAGACCCCCCTTGAACTTTCGGCGACGGGTGGCAACTTTTCCCTCCGAGTATTCAACACTGTTGCTGAACACACACGCTAAATGCTAAATTTTCAAAAGTGCATGAACTTACACAAAGTGCATAGCGAAATAAGATACCAATTAACGTGCTCCTAAGTCAAGAAATTGCCTACCTACGTATTTTGAAGGCGTTCACGATGCTGTCGAATCTTAGATCTTTGCGCTAGATTTTAGCAAGGAGTCCATCCATCGACACCGACCGATATGCCGCACGTTAATGCCGGTCGGTTTATCACGATGCTCCCAGTTGCGTGCCCAAAAGCATAACATTTTACAAAGGCACAGCAAATGGATACAAATTAATGTGCTCCTGAGTCGAGACATTACCTACCTATCTGTAATGAAGGCGTAAAACTACCCTGCAAATATCCTGAGTCTATTTTTAAAGATTTCCACTGTCGATAAGACTCTTCGCGCTTTCCAATTTATTTATATATCTACTCGTATTTGGACGAATTTCTATCAAACAATACTATGTGCAGAGGGAAAGATGGGATGTAGTCGTTGGTGCTCGGGCCATAAGATTGAATGGGAAACACAAAACGCTAAAGACTTCAGCGGCACCGACGAGAGAAACGACCATCGGGGGGATCTTTAGCTCATGAGCCCTGTTCAAAAGGCTCTTGATACATGCTCACGGCTCATACACTGTGCACATAGTTCCGTTTGACGAAACGTGAAATCCCGCTTCTCCAATTCAGCAAACGGAACTGTGAGCTAACTAAGTACGGCACCCATGAGCCGTGGGCATGTATCCAAAGCCTTGTGGACAGGGCTCATGAATTAAAGACCGCCTTACCGATCGTCGTTGCCGCTGACGTCACTGGCGTTTCATATTTCCGATTCATATTTATGGCCCGACCACTAACAAGCACACCTCATCTTTCCCTCCCCACATAGCTCTTTTTGATAGAAATATGCCCAAATTTCTGAAAAAGTTTGCATTCTTTTTCATCCGGTAATCATGTCACGCCGGCCTGGGGGTCTGTTATTGGATGTCACGCTCGGGGACGTGAGGAATGAATCCTTGACGCCCTCGCCACCGCCTTCCCCATCGTCGTCGCCCCCTTCCTCCTCCCCAAGCGCCCGCCCGTGGGGGGGGGGGGGGCGCCCTCTCCGAGGCTGAGCTCGTCTCCAAGCCCTCCGCGCTCCCCATTTCCCCCCTGCCCTCCCCGCAAGATCTTCGCCAACGCCAGCGACCTGATTATTGAAATCAACAGACAAAGCGATCGAAAATCAAGACATAGGAAGTATGGAGTAATCCTATTGGTTGAAGTGGATGGTTTCTGTAGATTAAAGGATCAAATGAACGACTAACTACTGGGTCTCTCGTGGGTTACCGTTAGTTAGTCTATAACTTACCTCCTTTGTTCATTGCAACCACCTGCTTCCACCAAAAGCGTCCCTCCATACCCATTTTGTCTTATTTGTCTATAGCTTAGTCCATCAATTTCAATAATCAGCCTGCAGGAAGCACTGGTGCCAAGAGAATGTCAGCGGGACCTTTCGGGGAGCTCCGCAACCTCGTGCCCAAACACTCTTATTGTAAGAAGTTCTGGTTCTCCAAGAATGATATTCTACCTCAACGGCAATCAAGTAAGTCGAGGGAGTCATATTTTTTACGTTTAAGGTGGTGCGGGTTGCATGACTTGAAGGATCTCGGACGTCCCCCCACCCCCCGCAAGATAATTTTTTTCCTTTTACCTTTTTATTTAAATTTGTATTAATATTAAATTTTAATTTTGATACACCACACCTGAAAACTCAGACGCTTTTAGAGTGGGAGAAAAAGAATCCAGTTTGGGAATGTTAAGAAATGGGTAAAAACGAGAGAATGGAAGAAAAGAGAAAAAGAGGCAATTAGACAGTTAATAAGTGGTTTATTGCTAAAAGTAATGAATAGGACAGAAGCGAGAATGCAAGACATCGATTATTGTCCATCTCCAGTGCTGGGGCAACTTTTCTTTTCCAATGAGACGGATATTTTCTCAAGGAAGGAGAAGAGTCACCAAAATTAATTTGGGTCATGAGTGTGGGTGAGTAGTTCCGAAATCAAAATATTCCTTATGGCTCAGCTGTGCGCCATGTGACACAGTTTGTAAATGAATTAAACATAAATGCAACAATTTCTCAATAATCCTGCCTTATATTAACAGGCATTATCTTGGAGCGATCCTCAGGAATAAAAGCACGATTCTCTGTTTAAATTGAGTACAGAAGCTCAACCATGAAAACGAAAGAACTCGATAAGTTACCAAATATTAAAATAATGAAAGCTAATCGCAAATCAGCCATGTTGAATGCCTTGGGGGGTGCATTTTTATCATCCTCGAACTGTCTAAATATCCTGTTGAATTGTAGGACCTGATTCATCTCATAGATCTCTTTCAGAATCCCAGCTTCAACAAACCTAGCGACGTAAGCTTTGATTTTGTCTCCGTATAATGATCCTCTCATCAGACGCATATCGAAAGGGTAGCTCATAATTGGCTCTTTTACCATATGGAAATCATATGACAATCCACCCGTATATGAAGATGTAACCGAGATCAAATCATGGTTTTTCGCGCTGTACGGTAGAAAAAAGATAAAGCCATGGTTAATGATAATCGTGGCCAAGTTTTTCCAAATTCCTTTTACTGTGAACTCCGAAACGTTCCAATAATCTCCGATTTGGGACACTTCATCCCTCTCAGGACTGTAGCATACCATAGTATTTCCTGTGTCTCGAAGCTCCTTTATTAATTTGTACATGGAGTGCGATGAGCGTTCTTTCAACCATTCATAACTCGGGTCGTCCATGAAACTGAAGCTTTCATTTTCATCCAGCATCAGTTGGAATATTACATCAGAATCTTTCAAGGCAGTATGCGTATTAAAAGGTGTGTACCGAACTTTCTCACTGAAAAAGGTAGTCATCAGGCTGAGAAACACGGTTGACAGGATCATGAAAGTAAAAGTGAAAACAATGAACAAAATCCGACCCGTCAAAGAGTTCAGCAACAATCTGGATTGAGCAACACAAAGGCAGTACGAGAAAATTGTAAAGGCGGTGGATATACCTTCGGTTGCTTCGGTGTAAATTTTTACGCAGAGACGCTTGTAAATTTCATAGACTATCATGAAGAGGATTAACACTATGAGAATAAAATACCAAACCGTTACCGAGAAACATTTGGCAGGCGTCAGGTACGAAGGCATGAAACCTCTGTCGGGCACCATGAAACTTATTTCGCCATGGTCGAGGAGTGTAATGACATCTAAATGACGAAAATCAGTGTCTTCCAAACTGTTTTCAAAAATCATCATGTTGATGTCACGTTTGAGCGCCTTGCGGAAGTCTTTCTGAACGTCTTCAGGGAACCCGGTTTCAAAGAAAAATCCTCCCATTTTCTCGACGACCATTTTCATGACATGATGTGTGAACCAATACCAGTTTTTCAAATATATGATTTTATCGAATAGATGTGGCGGCGATATCATCGCAGCCCTTACCTCCAGTCCTCTCAGATCAGGCAAAGAGAAAGAGAAGTATGCGTCACTTTTAAGGGTGTACAAATCTACGCACCGCGAAACGGGTCGTATCTAAAACATTCTTCTCCGATGCATATGACGGTTCTGAAGCCTTGATACAAGCGCCAAATCAACTTAAACGTGAGAAACAAGTCGCAATGAAGATAGTCCGTGTGGTGAATCGCGGTACTTTCCGGCTGTAAGGCAAACAAGCAGTTCCAACGCCAAAGCGTTGGAGGGCGCTTCTTTAACACTGCGCATGCGAGGAACGTTTTCATACGGCCAAGCGAGAGTATTGCGGACGGACGATGTATAACAAATTGCCTACGTGAAGGTGGTCCGGCAGCAACATACCCGCCGCTAGTCTCTGGAAAACAATAGAAAATAGTAGTTGCGTACGTTGCCAGCGAGCGCGCTGCGAGCGCATCTGTTTCAATTACCTAGCATCGAGTCGGGCCTCTAACTTTCTATTCTCTCTGACATAACCTTAAACCTTCAACCCAGAGCCGCAAACAGCTGACGCTTGACGATGCTGCGCCGATAAAATGAACCAATCACAAAATAGCACAGTAATACGTCACTAAAATGAAGAGATCACGTGACTGTTCGTGATTTTTTCGAATCAATCTGAAACTACAACCTCGAATATGAGGCATTTAAGCATAACGAAGCCCCAAAATAGTTTAACCAGGTAATACGTCCGTGCGAGATTGTTATGCTTAAAAGCAAAACATTTCACGAAAACTTTTACGAATACCAGATGCAGAAAAAAATCAAATTTTCCCGGGTGTACCAGAATGGCGTCATTACCCATAAGGCAAAACGGTATGTAGTATAGTACATGTTACATCGGGAGAGTCGAACGGCTGGAAAGGGCGCATCTGGTACCCAGAAGCGCCCAAAATGAGGTAATTTTCAGCGTTCCAAACCGGGTGCTGAAATATTCCCTGCGTAAGTTCAAAAAGAGAGTCTGACATTTCTAAGCCTGGTTGCAGATCTAATTCTGTTACGTTAACGACAATGTCACATGATTTTGTTGTATTCCCGTGACGCATTGTTCTACCTCCGTCATTATAGTCGATACAATAATTTGGTAGTTCGGATGATGTGTGAGTGGGAAAAGGCTCGTTGGAAAAAATTTGGTTATTTTTTGAGAAAGGTGATATATATTTAACGTTGCTCGCTCCGACAGAACTCAGTATTAGACTGAAAATATCGGAGCAATCGGTCAGAGTGAATAATATATTCCTCGATCCTTGGTGATCATTGAAAATAGTATCGTATCCGATGATAGTCGCAATGGATTCTTCGTGGTGTAAATGAACGAGAGGAAAGAGTGACCTGTTTTGGCAGTGGTTGGATATGTAGAAATGCGGTATTCGTGAGATTTTTTTAGTTTCTTTCAGAACTTTTAGGAGTAGATAATCATTTTCTGATTGGAATCTTACTGTTGGTGAGTAGTCAAGTGTAGCGCAGCACGGAAAGACAATAGTGCAGAGAACCAAATATCGTGTGTGATTAAACATACCTGGTAAGTATCCTACTAGGTGAAGATATCTAAACGTCATAAAAAGGAAAAAAAGAATGGTCTTGTTTTTCCTTTTTCCTCAGTTTTTACTTATTTGTCGGTTGAAATTGATGTCGGAAAAATCAGAAAAGTTCCGGATTTTATAAAATATTCTGTTTCGATCCTTCTCCAGATGAGGTTGTGTTTTACATTTTTTTAGACTGATAAGTTTTTTTTGCTTAAACACACAATACAACACCCCGACACACAACACTACGATGTGTCACGAAAGTTCTACAGCGGGGCGATTATTGAAACTGATAGACAAAGCGATAGACAAAGATGACATAGGGAGTATGGAGCGATCCTATTGGTTGACATAGTTGGTTCTCATAGACTAAGGGGGAAAATGATAGACTAACTGTCGGGTCTCTCGTGTGTTGCCGTTAGTTAGTCTATTACCTACCTCCTTTGTCCATTGCAACCACCTGTTTCCACCAATAGGATCCCTCCATATCTCTTTTGTCATCTTTGTCTATAGCTTTGTCTATCAATTTCAATAATCAGCCCGCAGGCACTTTTGAGCATCTTGATTGGAATTCAAATGTTTTAATTCCGTCATGTTAATTTTATGTCAACCTACAAAATTGGGAAAAAGTTAAAATCTTCATGTACTTACATACCCGAACGAAAATGAACAAACGCATGGATAGGAAAACATTATCACTGAAAATGAGGAAGCTAGAACCAAGTTGAGAAACGGAACTATCTGGGGTAACCTTCTTTCTCTCCAAAAAAAAATCGTTGACATTGTTTTGTATCGCACTACGAAAACATATTTTGATCATAAATAAGGAATGTTGTTAACATTTGCGATTCAAAAATCTGCTTTTAAAGTCGAAAAACATACTTCTCCTGAGTGGAGTTTACGATGCTGTACTTGCTTGTGTACGTGCACGTCCCTTACAATTCTATTTTCCTCCTCCTTACTCTATCATGGATGAGTGGTTTACTACTATACTTCAGTGAAATACTGTCTAATTTATTATCATCGGCCTCTTTAGGAGAAATCGTCCTCATCAAAATGTTAACCGTTCTGAAAACTTCGAATCTCAAGGACTTTATTATCCATCCTAGTGTCCAAGTGACCTTTCTCATCCTGCCTTTTGAGAGCCTGTCACTCACCTCCTCTCAAAGCCTTTGCGAAAGAATTCTATTTTTTTTTCTAGCAGGCCACTAAACAAAGTACGATTTAAAGCATCACATAACATGTGTCCTCATCACACTTTCATCGAAAATAATGTTTTAACTCTCCGCAGCCTCCTTATTTTATTTCAGTAGTTTAAGTTCCTGATCCCTGAGGACATGTACCCTGGATAGTGGGCCACTACAATGGAGATGTTGCATGTGTGAGGGATTTGCGATTTGACCATTGATTCTTATGTAAAAGTTCGCGAGAAACACGATGGTGCTACTGGTTTTCTTTGACATCAACCTCCAAGCTCAAAAAAAGCTCTCAAGTTGAAGCCAAAATAGAGGGGATAATATATATAAAAAAACCTCGCATTCGATTCAGCTATCGATTTCGGTATCGAATGCGAGGTTTTTTTCCAAACACTATCCTGCTTACATTTCTCTAAATTTTGCCGATGTTTGGGTTTCGAATGATTCTTTAGGCTCATGCGCAGGGGCTATCGTCCTTTTTTTTGCTGAAATTTCAAAATCTGCCGAGATTTTTGACCTATAAGATGCGATATATCGCATGCCAGTTCGACCACTTCTTGTGAGCTTGACGAATCACCTTAAGGATCGGCCATGGATAGGACCCTATGTCTGGTAGCAACTGAACAGGGGCAATTTGTCGAGAGAAAGCAAAGCACTCGCCGATGCTCCCCGGGATCATTGATTTCTGGTGGAAGATGCAGATGATTGGTGAGTCTCGGGGTCGGAGTCGCGAGCCAAAGGCGCTGGCGGCGCTCGCCGCTCGGCACGAACCCGCGCGAGCCGCTCGTAAACTATAACGTATTTTTACCAACGGACAACTCAACAAATTGCACCAATCTGCATCAGGACACCGACACACGCGTATATTTTTGTGCACGGAGCGTTGCCACATCACCATCTCGGCCATGGGGTGGGTTCTCCCAATGCCCTGGTGGCAGCGATCGCGATAAAATTGCGGTTTGATCGGAGAATGCACCTCGATTTTATTGAATTGCAATATTATCGGATACAAAATTATGGTAAATTGCGATTTCATCGAGTTTATTTGTAATAACATTGTGATCTTATCGACGGCGATTTATCGCAATATTATCGAACAAAAAATCGTGATACTTCAATTGAGTTAAATTCCGATTTTATCTGGCGCGATTTTGTAGAAATAAAATGGCGACAAGATCGAGGATAATCGCTCAAATGTTGATGATCCGCGCGATTCTATCGCCAAAAAATAGTAAAAGCATCGGCACTGAATTGAAAATATTGCGATCTTATCGCGATAAAATCGCGCTTTTATCGCCCGACAATTTATCGCGATATTTTTTAAATAAAATTGCGAGAAATGGCGATTTAATCACGATTTTATCGAACAAAAAATTGCAATGTGTAGCGATTTAATCGCCAAATATCGCAATTTTTAATGCAATAATAACTCGATATATTGCCACCGATAAACTCGCTATAACCAACCGATAAAATCGCTATTTATCGCGAGCACTGCTACTTGGGTTCGGTGGTTGCGCTTTTCAAGTACTATAGACTTAGTGCTAAGTTCAACAATGAAAAGTTATTGGGCGCACCCTCCATATGGAACACTGCGCCCTTCGGTTTTCCTTCGTTTCTGAGCTATCGATACAATGGTGCACGCTAGTAATGTCTCATGGGCTGGTTACAATTTTTTGTTTGGAGGGAAAATTTGATTTGTCAATGGTCCTCGTACCATTATTAGTGGCCGTATTCAATTGGACTTTGAGGATTCCTCGGGACTCAAGCAAACTCAATGTATTGCGGATATTTTTATACGCCCTTCCTGAGGGCCTAATGTCTTGTTGCCTATTTGAAAAAAGGAATCAGGGTCCGAGCTTCCCGCTCTCATCAGAGACCCCTCCGTAGTTTAGAGGGACCAAAAAGTAGCTCTTTTTCAATTATAGGAACACCCCATATACTCCGACCGGAGAGCAATGAACTTGTGTGAGACTTTTAAATCACACTGGTTTTTTATTGGTTTCGCTAACTAGTGACTTCAAACCCAAACTTTTGAAGGAGGTTAGTGGGGACAGTGTATCCCTATGATGGAGAACTACAAAAAAACTGTAAAAATCTAGTTTGGACTGTAAACTGTATGTTTTTTAAATAAGGGTCATAGGCCTTGGCTAGCGATTCGTGTATGTAACCACGTGTATTCGTGTCACTTCAATCTGTTTATTCGTGTATCGGCTAAAAAATTGTGTAACGCAGTCATAGGCACCCCCCTTTGCCAAGTACCTACACAGAGAAAAAAATCAACACACAAGTTTGGTTAACACAGGGACTGAAACACAAAATAACCTCAGCCTCTTCTTCTTCTTCTTCTGATGGTTTATTGGCTTATATTCCAAGAGAGGAACCTACAGCCATCTATAGACAGAATAACAAATTAGAATTTAATGAACATGAGTGGGAAAGGAGATCAATAGAAAGGTAAGGTATTTAGTTTATTCTAACATCACCATCTTCACGCTTAGAGACCCTTCTAAGCGACTCCTATACCAGGGAAAAAACCTCAGCCTCCGGTTGACGACTTAAGCGGAAATTTCGGATAGTTTTCTTGAGGAAATTCAATAAAAACGAGTGACGAATACCAACCGCAGTAGAAATGCATATTGCCAGTCTCTTCATTGTTTTCTGCACTAAATTCACTGCAAAAAACTATAAAATCAACACAAAATTTGTCAGTATGTTGGAGTTTTTGCCGACGTGCATTAGAAATTCAGCATAAAGCTGAAAATCTCAATACATATTGAGGTTTTCGTTGGCAAAAATCTTCAGCATACTGCCTTACGACGCGTGCGTCCACCGCACTCAGTTTGTGTACAAAATTTGTGTTGGTTTGTGTTTTCCTTCCAAGGTTAAGCACAAGTAACACAAGAACACAAATATTTGTATGAGTGTGCCGTCATGACTGAGCGACCTCTAACGGGCATTTTTAATCAGGTCTTTGTGGCAACACCACAGCAATTTGCAGTTCCAAAATGCATTGATTTCAGAATTCATCACGTAGATTCACAAAGTATAAGTAACCCATTTGTCCGATCGGCCATCCGGCGGGGGCACTGACAGGTGGGGGAGGCTCAGAAGGGTGAACCGTGGGCGACCTGGGGGGGAAGGGGGGTTGGTTTGATAAGCGCTGCGCGTTGACGTAGACTCGGCAGGGATCGGCGCCAGTGGCGTGGCGTGCTTTGCGATATATCGATTGATCTGGTGTTTAAACCTATGGAAACGGTTCGATTTACAGAGTGTCCGCAACGAACACCTTAATAATCGATTCTTAAACATGGTGTCAAATGGGGGAATATCAATAATCGATCATTGACTGATCGGCGGGGCGGCGCAGCGGATCGGGGCGCGAGGAAACGAGCAAGTGTGTGTACACGGCGCACAAGGTGTCTGCGCCGCGCCCTCCTCGAGGACACAAATCATGTAGGATGAATAAGGAATGGGACGCATATATCGGATATGTGTTGGCCTGTTGCATGTAGGTGCAGTTTCCACAGCGCGTTGGTGGCTCCGGACAAATAGGAAACCCAATAACTTATGCCTCCTGTATTAATTGAAACGAGGGCCCACCCCCCTCCCGTTCCTTTCGCGGCTGCCATGCCGCCACCCTTTCGTAAATGAGTCGCCATGTTGCCAATTTCGGTGAGCCACTTTGCCTTGTCAATCGGAAGGAGGATAAAAGTCACTTTCAGTGTCGTTCCTTCAACAACTCCTTCCCACAGTCCTGCATGACAATAATTGTGGGGTCACCGGATTTGTACGTTGTTATAAAACCAACTTAACGTAACGTAACCTAACCTATCCTAACCCATCCGACCTTTTTTTGGCCAATAAATGCCTTTCTGTGTCAAGATTTTGTTTTTGTGGTCACGAAGAATGGTCCCACAACCATACGACGGCCCGAAAACCTGGAAGAGAGGCGTGTGCGGGTGTCCCACGACCAGAAATCATACAATCCCAAAGATGCTTAAATTTTCATATTGCTGGCTGATGCATTTCGCCTATTCGGACATATTCAGAGCATAGATAAAAATACTTTCTTAAAACTTTCCCACATGTTACACGCAGGGTCGGACTGGCTCACATCTAAGGGCGTAGACCCTCAGCCTGCTAAAGGGGTGTAAAGTGATAACCCCCCCTTCCACCGGGGAGGGTTCGGAGGCACCCCAACGTGAAAGGCGGTCCAGAAATTTCTGGCAAATCAGCACAATTTTACACTATTTTCAGGGTCGAAGTTTATTACGTAATCGCACAGACCGAAAATTGAAAAATTGAACACTTTTAAGCAACCGGGAGACTTGTGAATTGAAAAAAAACAACAAACAAACAAAATATGGAAATAGAGCAAATGGAAAGACGGCGCAGAGATACAACTATTCGTGCTTGCTGGATGTCTGTGTTGTATCTGCAAAATTGAAGGCGCGATGGCGCGAGCTGTGGGTTTGAGATGCTCCGCAGCTCTGCGTTATGCTGCCAATGAGGGGTCGTGAGAAAAGTTAAGAAATGAGGCTCGATTATTACGGCTCTCCATTTTAAGACTAAGTTGCTCATACAGCTTTTAAAGCACCGCTAAAAGTACAACTAAGACAAACTGAAACAAACACAGTATACACATCTAGAGCAGAGTAAAAGGAGGCGCGTTGAACACGGCGCAGAGATACAACCAGAGACAAGAGACCCTCCACTGGCCTCCTAGCGACAGGTGGAAGCTTTTACTTTCGGGGTTTCAACAATTCCTTATGGACAATTATTAGGGAGCAACAGTCATCAAGCTAGTTTCGGCTGTTGACTTACCTACATGGTCGATGATGAGCTTCGGATGACGTCATGAGCCAAACAACTTTCCCAAACGTCGGCCATTTTCGGCTTGTTTGCAAAACGAAACTGCCAACACGTTGTTGAACATCAACCATGTAGGTAAGTCAACAGTAGAATGCTGAAGTCCCGAAAGTAAAAGCTTCCACCATGGCCAAGATACTAGGGGAGGGTCTCTTGTCTCTGGATACAACTATTCGCACATGATGGATATCCGTGTTGCATCTGCAAAATTGAAGGCGCGAAGGCGCTTTGCGTGAACTTGCAGTGCTCCTTTCTATGCTGTCAGTGATGTGTCGTTGGTACGTACGTTATTAAATTTGGCAACTCTCGAATGTTCATACGGCGCTCCTCCTTAGCAAGGCAGTACTCCCGTTTGTCTGAAAAAAGGGAGGAAGGAAAAGAGGACAAAGAAAGAAAGACGGACCGGAGGAAAGAAGAAGTAAGGACGCTTAGATTTGGTAATCATTATTCATGACGAAATGGACTAAAATTGCACATTAAATGTTTTAACATCGTTAAAATTTTAATGTAACCCCCTCCCCCTGGATCCGCCTATCGTGAAAACCACATTATCGTTTTTCCGGATTCCATTTGGATATTTTCGGTTACCTGCGGTTCTCTCCCCCTTTTTTTCTGCTGTTAATTTGGCTTGTACTCCGAGGGTAATCCACAGCCGTTTTAAATTTATTACATTTAAAAAAAAAATTTAATTATTCAAATTTTTCAAAAGTTTAAAAAAAAACCCGCCCATGGTTTACGCAGGGCCGGATTAAGGGGGTGGCCACATGGGCCGCGGCCCATGGTGGCAAAATGTAGGGGGCGGCACATTTTGCAATCTTTTTGAATGTAGGTATCAAAAAAAGAGAGAGAAAAATCGGATCCAGAAAAAAAATTACTAACGAGAAAAGGCGACAAAATCTCTCATTTCTTGAGAGTGAAAGTATAGTAATTTCTAATTTTGTCGTCTTTCGGTGATACAAGAGACAACACCTTTAATTAGTCGAGTTAAGAGAGAAACCAAACACGCAATTTGACCTAGAACGGAGCGGTTCGGCAGTCGGCATGAAACGCATAGCGCCTACAAGACTGCATGAATACTTCACGCATTGCGTCCAACACACTACTGCGCGCGGTCAGTAGCAGTCGGCCTCAGACGCATAGCGCCTACAAGACTGCATGAATACTTCACGCATTGCGCCAACACAGTTCGGTCGGGCAGTGGCGGAAGTTAAAATTGTTAACCACATTTATGTTTGTTCTTACATAATTTTTTCGTTCATTTTTTATAAGTGGAAGGCCTTGTCCAAACAGGGATGGATTTACGGAACTGAACTTTTGTTAGTGTTGACAGGGCTTTCACAAAAAATGTGCCCATCACGAGTAGCGTCTCATACACCCCTCCTCCACCGGCACGTTCACTTTATGGTTTTTATAGACCGTATTCGACAGATCACACAGGTGAGATTATATTGATATCGATTGGTTCAATATGTAACCACAGCCTCAAAAGTCAATTTAAAAATCTGAGGTAACGGGTCTTATGTGATCGAATTTTTATTCTCTCGAATACCAAATGGCAATGAAAAGTGACATTGTTCGGAATTTTATCATTTTTAGCTTTTCCGAATTAAATCCTAAACTTTCTGTTTGAGGTTATGTTTTATTGTTTTGAACCAAACAATACATCGAACCACTGTCGAATACGATCTATTGATGTTTCAAAACGAATGAGAAGGGGACGAAAAAATACAGACGGCCCATGGGCGGCAAGTAGGTAAATCCGGCCCTGGGTTTACGCAGCAAGAAGGAAAGAAAGAGAAGGGGTGAGGAAAATACCAAGGAAAGAAGGAAATTAGCATTCCCCAATGATATGGGTCTGCACGAGGCGAAGAGTGTCTCTATTAATGTGCGATTGGTAAAGAGACGAGAGAAACGAATTGGCATCAATACCTGCGTCAGCTCCGACGGCGATTTATCAAAGGCACCAGGTTTACGCATAAATACACGTACATATGTAACATCTATTCATAAGCATTTTTTACTAGATCTATATTTCTTGGGCGCACCGGGGAAAAAAGTGGAAGGGCGCGAGATAAGACGCCTGGACGGGTGACTTGGAGACTTGCTGACTTGTTGATTTGCCCGTGAGTGGGCCAGCTTGCTCCTCGGCCAATACTGCCGTGCTAAGGAAGAACGCCGTATGAGCCTTCAGACGTTGCCAAGTTTCCTTCGATAAAACCCGAATTTACTGGGAGAATTGCGAATAGTATCTTCCAAAAATTTCAGACAATTTGGTGCGCAATTTAATCTAAAATATCTGAAAATTTCAAGGAAAATCATGCATAAATGTTTTCAAAAATACATGTTTTATCGAGAGAAATTTGGCAACTCTTGAAGGTTCATACGGCGTTTTTCCTGAGCACGGCAGAATACACCTCCCGTCCTGTGCCGACTCCTGAGCCCGCGTCACAGGTAGCTCCGCCACCTCGCGCCACACAGTGGATCGAGACAATCGGAGAGATTGGACATGATTTTTTTTCACTAAAGCAGCAAAATTAGTTGTTAATTTCGTGAAATTTTAAAGTTTGAGGGGTGCCCTGTATAGTAATTTTTACGAGAAATGTAATGAGACCACTTTAAAGATTTTCACGTTTTGTCATAAGAGAGTTACGAGCTTTTAAAGTTTCCAAATTTTGTCCAACTTTTTCTATTGACTCGTTCCATTGTGCGCCGTCCCGAACGAACAACGCAACTTGACTTGCAGCGCGCTTTACGCTTGACGTCGCGCCGCCCCGCGTGTGCAGCGACGTTGCTGCACTCAGTGCACTCTCCACCCTCCCTCCCCCTCTCTCCCTCCCTCTCTCCCTATTCCTCAATGGACTAATTTAGTGAGAACGTCATTTGGTCTTGTATATACGTTCGATTCCACGCAGGAACAAATGGACTTTTTCGAATTTTGTTTGCGTTGTCGCGCCTCTTAAGGGCGGCACAATTTAATGGCGTTGTTTGAAATGACGCAACCACCAAATCAGTCTGTCGGATTACATTTGGACTTATTTATGCTAAAAGGAACTTACACGCAATCCCTATGCATATAGTTCCTATCAGCATAAATACGTTCATTTTGCAGTAAGTAACAACTATTTTCGGTTCATTTATAAAAGCACGTTTCTGCATAGAGAGCATCATAGAGGGAGGGTAGGAGGAAGAACAGGAAGCAGAAGTAGAAGGATATGATGGAGGAGGAAGAGGAGAGAGGGAAGAAACAGGAGAATGAGAAGATGGAGGAAAGTAAAAAGAAACGGAAGAGGAGGAATAAGCGGAAGAGAAGAAGAAGAAAGATTGGAAGGTGAAGAGAAGAAAAAAGAGATGAAAAAAGAGGAGGAGAGCTGCGGAAACGAAGAAGGAGAGGAGGAAGAGGAAAAAAGTGAGGAAGAAAAAAAAAAAGAAAAATGAAGAAGATGAAGGAAGAAGAGATGACAAATGAGAGAGAGAAGCAGAATACAAGGAGGACGACAAAAAAGAGAAAGAAGAGAAAAATGAGGAAGTCGAAGAAGAAGAATGGCAAGAAGAGAAAGGATGAGAAGTAGAAAAAGCACGTTTCTGCATAGGGAACTCAATGGCATGTATGCTGCTCTTAAAATAAGCCAGAAATAGTGGTTCCTTAATGCAAAATGTGGTTCACTTATCCTATACCCAAAATTGTTTTTTTGATGTTAATATATAACTCATAAATTCGTGGGTGACATCACCGACAGAAAGGACGT
Organism: Bemisia tabaci; assembly: GCF_918797505.1. Lineage (NCBI taxonomy): Eukaryota > Metazoa > Arthropoda > Insecta > Hemiptera > Aleyrodidae > Bemisia > Bemisia tabaci. The sequence goes on from NC_092794.1 coordinate 3,592,836, forward strand.
CTTATAAGCAATCTCGAAACTGCGCGTCCACTTTTCATCTCTATCTCCGCATACCGAGTGAAAAGCCGACAGGTGTTCCTCCTTCATTACAGGAGGTAGACCAAATCAGACACACAGGAGCCCAAATAGTGGTATCACAGGAACATTGAACGCATTCGGAACGGTCACGCCACGTGCGTCGCTGATAAATTCGGCATCGCGGCTGGGCGGGGGGGGGGGGGGTGCCTTGCTACCTCGTAACCGATGCAGATATCTAACTGTAAGTGGAGCTGCAGCACAATAGCCAACCCGAATAGCTTTTGCGTGCAAATCAGTGGGGATTCAATCTTTGTACTCGCACATTACGGCAATTATGGAGTGATTCCTGCCTTATCGTGGATCGGGTCTGTCTCGCGCATGTGTCCATACGTCCATGCGTCCACCTGAAACGCTGGAGCTCTCTTGTTTCGGCCCATGTTTTACAACTACTAATTGAATTACGCAACTGAACGGACTGCAGTTGAGCCGGGACAGAACAGAGCCCGGTGCTGCGCCCTTTCCATTTCATTTTCGCAGCTCTCACGCACTCTTTCGAAGAGCGTGGTCTCGAAGTTATGGCGGCTAGCTTTGCGGCACTGCTAAGAGGAGGATTTAGGGTCTGAAACCTTCTCCGTGGTCTTCAATGGGCTGTTGCAAACTTTTGCCAGAGCTAATTGGATTGCATTTTGCAAAAAGGAACCACTAACACTGCTAAGATTGTGCAACCTCTTTTTTCTTGGAGGAAAAGCCCAATTATCCATTAATAGTTTCTATTTTACTCGCTAAAAACTGTAAATTTAAGACAAAAATTACCATCTAAATTTCATAGCTTTTCACAATTCCCGCAATTTTATTGCAAAAGATGAAGTTGCACAATCTTAGCATCATTGCAATGCTAGTGGTTCCTTTTTGCAAAATGCAATCCAATTTAAGAGTTGTTGTTTTTTTCTAAGGGGTTGCAAAAAATGTTCTTTGTATGACGCTATTGTTAAGCATCTCCTTGAACCTTCCCTAACCAAAATGTAAACCGGACGTATTTATGCTAAAAGGAACTATACGCAAGTGAAAAGATGGGGTGTGCTCGTGCAAGCTGCATAAGTAATAATGTGGTCAGTGGATATAGTTCCTTTTGAGAAAATGGAAAAGCGGGATTTGACATTAAATCAAAAGGAACTGAGCGCTAACTCGTGAGCCGTGGGCATGCGACAAGAGCCTTGTGGACAGGGCTCATGAGTCAAAGAGTCCCGCCACCGATCTCCTCGTCCCGCTCGGTCCCGATCATTGCCGCTGACGTCACTGGCGCTTTTAAAGTCCCATTCATTCTTATGGCCCTCAACTAACGAGCACACCCCATCTTTCCTCTTGTACATAGTTCTATTTAGCATAAATACGTCCAACTATTTGGAGCCTCTTGAGGAGAGGTGCTTTTTAAGGAACGACGAAGAATGCGGCCCCAGGTTCAGCTATCTGAACCAAAAGCGCCTACTGAACCAATCGGTTCGCAAGACCGAGGTTCTTTCCTTCGACGCTCTGTTATCACGAGACGTAATGTAGGTGGTTCAACTTTGGTCAGATGGAGTGCAATAAAACAACCTCATCATTCATGGTGCGGCGCGCAGTGGATCGATTCTTTTGTAGGAGGTCGGTCATGACATACGAGACCAAAGCTGCAAATTTTTATGTTTATCTGGTCAAATTTTTAATTTTAAGGGGTGATTATCAACGAAAGTTTCACGAGAATAGCGATGAAGTCACATATAAAACAAGAATGTTTTGTGTTGGTGATGTAAGCTTGTAAAGTTTCCAAATGGTCCGATTTCTTTTATCGACTTGTCCCATTGTGCGGCGGGAGGGCGGATGAATGGAAAAGCGGAGGAAGGTATAAATCCAAGCTGCCAAGGACCAAGGATGGAGGGAAAGATAAAAGGACGGAGAAAAACGGTGCCGAGCCTTAATGGGATGATTCGATGCCGCGGTCTAAAAATTCCCAATCGGACCGGACCGTCATCCGCGTAACTGAAGATAGGACACCGTCCTGGCCAGAGCAGCGCCACTTTCGGTCAAAACAGCCCTCTCCTTTCACTCCACAGACTGGGACTTGCGTCGTTTTGCCGCCCATTCGCCACTCGTCGATGCGATCGGGAGTCAGTTAGAGTTGTCCGCCGGGCGCACCGCTGGGAACCTCTAATTTTCCAAAGTGCATTAATACAAAACGCCTGCTAAATTAAGAGTTTCTTGGGCTCCGATGCCAAGTTGGTGGAACAAGGGCGAGTCCTCAGGATTTTCGACAAGATAATTAAGATTTTCTTCTTCTTTTTTCACCGATGATGACACTTATGAGAGAAGTAAAAATAAAGAGATAGGAATACATGTTTATGTTATTAAATGCACCACACTGGAAAAAAAAAAACACATTGAACCTAGAGTCCAGATTCTTGAAAACATTGACAAGAAAAATACTCTTGATTCAATCAGATTTTTGCTGAAACCAAAAGGAAATCCGCTCAAATTAAGAGACTTGTTTCTTGATTTAAGCGAAAATCCGATTGAATCAAGAGTATTTTTCTTGTCGATGTTTCTAAAAGTCTGGACTTTAGATCCAATGTGTTTTTTTTTCCGGTGCAGAGATTTAAAGCAGGCTGCGGGAGGTCCCATTCAACAATCATTTTGTTGGCAATGACAATATTTTTGGACGTCACCGAACATTAGAAGCCTAATTTTGCAAGATTAAGCATAACTGAATTTGACTAAAATTCACTGACTGATTGTGAATTGCTTCTTTTGGCTCCCCTCTTGAACCCAGAGTTTTTGGCGAACAAGGTGCAGTCATATTTGAATGATATTTCCATTAGCCCTTAGATGCTGAAGCCCGGTCAAATTGACAGGAGACTTGTTTAAAAAACGTGCCACGCGAGTTGTAAGGGACCGCGATACATGCGAGCCGTAGATGTAGGTCTGTAAATATTTGTGCATTAAACAAAGAATTAAACCTGAAATTGAAAAGAGAGGAAAAAATTGAGGAACAACAGAGTCGAGATGTAATCCGGTATTTTAAATTTTTCTTCCGAATCTGAGCGACACATCACTGACAGCATAGAAAGGAGCACTACAAGTTCACGCAAAGCGCCTTCGCGCCTTCAATTTTGCAGATTCAACACGGACATCCATCATGTGCGAATAGTTGTATCTCTGCGCCGTCATCAATGCGCCTCCTTTTACTTTGCTCTATGTTTACATATACTGTGTTCGTTTCAGTTTGTCTTACTTGTATTTTTAGCGGTGCTTCAAAGACTGTATGAGTAACACAGCCGTAAATGGGAGAACCGTAATAATCGAGCTTCGGTTCTTAACTCACCTCATTGGCAGCATAAAGCGGAGCTGCGGTACATCGCGAATTCACAGCTCGTACCATCGCGCCTTCAATTTTGCAGATGCAACACGGACATCCATCAAGTACGAATAGTTGTATTTCTGCGCCGTCTCTCTATTTGATCTATTTCCATATTGTGTTAGTTTCGTTCGTCTCATTTGTAGTGGTGCTTCAAGGGCTACGTGAGCAACACAGCCGAAAATAGGATGTGCCCTACTCTATTATCATTTGGATAAGAAAAAAGATGTTGGAGGCCTCTCAGGCGATCAAAAAGCGCGCGTCTAAAAATTGACTGTACTACCTCTTCTGAGAGAGTGACACATGGTGGATGAGGAAGGGGGGTGAAAAAGCGTCTCTATGTTACCCAAAAGGTGAAAATTTCGAAGGAAATAATTTTTTACCGGCTTCAGAAATTTTATGTACAGGTATTTGGACACGTGACAAAACTTCGTCGTTGTTAGTTCAGTATGGAAATAGATCAGAGTAAAAAGAGGCGCGTTGAACACGGCGCAGAGATACAACTATTCGTACATGATGGATGTCCGTGCTGCATCTGCAAAGTTGAAGGTGCGATGGCGCTATGCGTAAACTCGCAATGCTCCGTTCTATGATGCCAGTGAGGTATCGCTCTGATTCGAGAGAAAATTTTAAAAAACCAGATCCGATTTCGTCTCGACTCTGCTGTTCCTCGATTTTTCCTTCTTTTTTCTATTTTAAGTTTGATTCTTTTTGTAATGTATACATATTTACAGACCTACATCTACGGCTCGTATTTTTTGGAACTACATATGAAGATACACCTTACACCGGAATCACACGCTGAATGTAGCTTGAATGTGGAAGTTGTCATCGGCCCGATGCCTGAATTTTGCACATATCGCGCAAAATTCAACAACGAGACTCTGCGACTATCGGATAATGTCGGATTTGTCTAAACTTTTCGTATGTATTTGATACAAATCTGCATGGAAATAACTCGAATTTGCGAAATTTCAGCCGTTGAGCGATGACTGTTGACTTCCATATTCAGCTGCCACAGCGTGTAGCGCTGTCTCTACTCGTCAAAATGGAGGCTCAAAGTGAATCGATTTCAAAGATAAGAGGCTCAAAGTCGGGACATGATGCGATTGATGAGCGATGCAACTCAAAATAGAGCGGCGCGACTCTTTTGATCAACAGTCGCGAACAGATCGTATTTATCGATTCACTTTGAGCTTCCATTTTGACGAGTGGACACAGAGCTCACTGGAAGAAAAAAAAAACACATTGGATCTAGAGTCCAGACTCTTGAAAACATTGACAAGAAAAAGGACTCTTGATTCAATCATATCTAAGCTTAAATCAAAAGGAAATCCGCTCAAATTAAGAGGATTGGTTTTTTATTTAAACTTAAATCTGATTATTGAATCAAGAGTATTTTTTCTTGTCGATGTTTTTAAGACTGTGGACTCTAGATCCAATGTGTTTTTTTCTCCAGTGCTCATGATTCCGGCAATAAAAATTGTCAGAGCTTTCCGGTCAGGTACCGAAACAAGGTTGTCCTGGGACTCTAGATTGTCCCAGCTTGGGCAGACACTGACACTTTGAGTACACACCAGTTTGGGAGCACGAGCCGGCCCTTCCGGGTGCGACGGTCTCGCTTGAACTTCAAACACAACTAGTTGGCGTCACGGGTCGCGACAACGGGCGACGCTGCATTGGTATGTGCGACACTCCACGCGCGATGCTTGGTGCTCGCCGTTTGGTGCTCGATGGTTGGTGATTCTGCATTGTCGGCGCGCGACGCTCAGAGACGATGCCTTTTCCCACTCGAGGCGGCCGAGCGGGAGGGGAGGGGGTTGAAAACAGGGCCGGCGCGTGACCCTCCACACAGATCACCGGTTGAGCTTCGGTTAAAAAGTGTTTACTGTCGCGCTACAACACAAAGATTATTGACGTGAGGCAGGCCGACACAGAGGGCAGATCAACGCTCCTAATACACACCTACCGACAGGTCTTCCGTTGTCAAATCGAATCCAAATCTTGGGCGCAAAGTTGGAACCGGAGAGTGTTACAGCCACTGAAAAAAAATTCCGGCTCCAGGAGCCGTAATTACGGGCTATATAGCACTACCGTGCGTTGCGGGTTAGGAGACGGTAAGTCCCCCATTCAGAAGCCGTAGCAACGGCCTCTAAACCATACGGCAAAAACGAGTTCCGGGCTCAGCCTACTCTGGCTTCTGTATCCGGGACTTACGGTCTCCTCACCTGCAACGCACGGTAGTTCTATATTGCCCGTAATTACGGCTCCTGGAGCCGGTGTTTTTTTTCAGTGTCACTATCAAACTGAAGCTAGCGATGACACTGCGCAGGAGGTTCTCGCGCCGACCTCCTGATCATAGAACTAGCTCTACAACCACTGTACCATCAGGGCCGGATTAAGGGGGTGGCCACATGGGCCGCGGCCCATGGTGGCAAATCTAGGGGGCGGCAAATTATGCAATTTTTCTAAATGTAGGTATACAAAAAATCGAATTTAGAAAAAAAATTACAAACGAGAAACGGCAACAAAATCTCTTATTTCCCGAGAATAAAATAATTTCTAATTTTGTCCTCTTTCAGTGAATCAAGAGACAGCACCTTTAATTAGTCGAGTTAAGAGAGAGACCGAACACGCAATTTGGCTTGGAACGGCGCGACTGAGAGAGAAATGATGACGAGGACTTGAGATGAAAAGGAGAAGCCCTCGGCTCGGCGATCGGCATGTAACACATATTAGCGCCTACAAGACTGCACGAATACTTCACGCATTGCATCAAACATAGTGCGGTCAGCGTGAAACGGATAGCGCCTACAAAAACGCATGAATACTTCACGCATTGCGTCAAACATTGCGGTCAGCAGCGGTCGGCGAGAAACGCATAGCGCCTACAAGACTGGATGAATACTTCACGCATTGCGCCAAACACAGTGCGGTCGGCGCAGCGACGGAAGTTGAAATTATAAAACCACATTTATGTTTGCTCTTTCATAATTTTCTCGTTCGTTTGTCATGAATGGAAGGCCTTGTCCAAACAGGGATGGGTTTACGGAACTTAACTTTCGCGTAAAGTTCGGTGAATTTTTGCTGGTAGTGATGACAGGGCTCTCCCAAAAAATGTGTCCAACACGAGTAAACGCGTCTCATGCACCCGACCCCCTCCGGCACGTTCACTTGAAGGCTTTTATTGATGTTTCAAAACGAATGAGAAGGGGTGGCAAAATACAGGCGGCCCATGGGTGGCAAGTAGGTAAATCCGGGCCTGTATACCATTGGAGGCCAACGAAGCCAATTGACAGGTGATAATCGCTAAATGCGCTAGTTCTGCGTAAAGGTTTTGGAAGTATGACCCAGGTTTCGTTTATATTACGTGAAAAAGTTGTGAATAGTCCCATTTGAACAACGTAAATTTTAAATTTTTTTTTTGTTCGTATTTCGTTCTAAAAATTCACGGGGCCGATTTTTGCGGCTATCGAAAGGAGATATTCTCTACTTAAGTCCGATCTGCTGAGGTTTAATTTACAGGAGCTTATCAAGCGGGACTTGGAGAGCGCGAAGCGCTCCCTCCGGGATATGTTGCGTAGCGGCAAAGGGGCCTAGCCCCTGGTAACGACTAGAGGTTCCATTCTCAATGCTCCACTCCCAAAGAGCTACAAAACCTAACCTCCAAAATTTTCGAGTTGTCCATATACTCTCCCTGTTTCGGTACTCTAGTGACGACTATGATCGCACGTCGGCAACAAAGCGGGGGTCGGGCGTTCGGAAGACGGCGTTCGCGGCGCGGCGCGGTGCCGCGGCTACTCAAACAGAGGAGCACTTGCCTGAGCTTTGACATTTCATGATTGCGCTTGACCCATCCCCCGGGAACGGGACACGGGACCCGGGACGCAGAACAGGGCACGGGGGGGATGAGGGAGGGGGGCAGTCTCGGTCTGTGTTTGCACATAATGAGCCGTCGGCTGGAATTCCTAATTACCGGTCCGCGGCCGCCGCTCGACGTCGCAGCCTCCACCGCGTCGCGCCGCGTCGACACCGATACTCGCACTTGACGTCGCGCGCCGCGTCGGACATTCGGGGGACCGCGATTAGCACCCCCCCCCCCCCCTCTTCCCGACTTCTCGAAGATGATGGGATGGTGCGTCCTCAATTCCGATCAATACTAGAGCATAGAGAAAAAAAAGGAGGTGTTTGCATTTCGGGCATCTTGGAATTTTTTGATGACTTGATGACGTAGGTGGGTACAGCGACGTTTTTATCCTGTCGATTTTCTTGGAAATGGTGTAATTTAAGGAAAAAAGTCATTCTATAAAAAGTGCTTGAAATTATGTAATGAGTTGATTTAAGTAAAAAAATAGGACATTATGGTCCGTTTAGCATATTTAGCTAAACGTCGCTGTACCCACCTACGTCATCAAGTCATCAAAAAATTCCAAGATGCCCGAAATGCAAACACCTCTTTTTTTTTCTCTATGATACCAGAGTCCCTTCATACTCAGAGTTAAGACAATGTCAATCCATTTCTGATTGGTCACCGTATTTTAGGTCTCCACAGTGTCACAAACGGGAATGAAGATTACATTTTCACCAATTGCGACGATTATGATCTGGACTGACGAGGAATTACGGGTTCGACGAGGAACGAACGGAATGAGAGAAGGAACGGAGGAAGGAATTTGAGAATGAGCCGATCAAAGATTACGAAAAACGTTCAATTTGTGTAATCTTTATTCCCGTTTGTGACTCCATGAGAGGGTGCTGTCTTAACTCTCAGTATAAATGGGCTCGAATCGATACTACGGGAAAGCTGGAGTGGAGCATTGAGAGTGGAACACCGGGAATTAGAGTACCTTTATAGGGAGAGTATGGACAACTCGAAAATTTGGAGTTAGGTTTGATCAGCTGATGAAACCTAACCTCCTGAAAGCTGAAAAAAAGTATGGTAACATCTACAATGAGTCTACTTGATTCTTTACACAGTGATACTATTTAGTGGAAATAACTAGAATAATAGCAGTGTTCACCAGAACTCTAGTGATACTTACCATAATATGGGAAATGCTACTATGAGTCTGGTGCGTTTATTACCATACTCGGATCAATGTGTCAGAATATGGTGACATCCACTATATTTTTTTTTTCAGTGAGGTCATGTAGCTCTTGGGGCCCAAAAGGATAGCCAATCTTTGAACTCGAATTATCCGGTGGTACTAATTTAAACTGCTAGAGTATTTTGCATACATTTTCTCAGTTTAATAGTATCAGGATAATATTCTGTGTAAATTTCAAGCAATAAAGAGGGATTATTTTCAAAAAAAAAAGAAAAAAAGAGGCATTTTGGAACACTGCAATGGAGATCGTGGTTTCGCACTTTTGCCATCGAAATAAGACTGAGGCAGAATTGAATCGGTGAGAACGAAAACTCACCAACTCGAAAAAATGAAAATAATCAAGACATACATAAAACTGCACAGTAGATGAAGAATTTAGTCCAAGAAAAAGATTTTTGGTGCCGAAAGACAAGTACTACAGAGCATTTTAAAGGTCCAAGATGGAAGAGATGCGCTAACTTCAATGACCTTTATAAAAACTGACTGTCTTCAATGAAAATGTAACATCTTCGAGTTATCGAGTTGGTGTGTTTTCGTTCTCACTGATTCAATTGAGGTTGAACCATTGCTTTATTGGTAAATACAATACACATATAGCTTTCTTCAAATAAGCCGTTTTCAGTTTTTAATAAAGTACAATCTACATCCTCTGTCAGTATTTTTCACGAGAGTTTCATTTAATTATTTGAATAAGCAATCAAGAAACGTTTTACGTTTACACAATTTATAATGTTTTCAGGGGAGTGATTTGTTAATCTCTCAATTTTAATGTATCGAAATAAGTCGCACTTGAGCTTAAAGCCAGAGAAACGGGAATAATCTGCGGCCGGGTTGGCGCACAAGGCTCGGGTTGAGTAACCTCTGGTATCAACAGGTTTGCAAATTTCACCCATTGCGCCTCGACCCATTCATATTTGATTATCAAACGGCAATTTACTCACGCCGCGTAGTGGAGAGATGAATGAAAATTACGCAATTACCATCCATTTTAGTAGCGACTCCTCCGGGTGACGCCTACGCTTCTCAGCTTTTTTTCCCCCGCCCCCTCCACCCCCCTCCGTGTTCGGTGTGACCCCGTGGTTCCATTTTCCGGGATTGCGGATTCCTGTTCCTCACTTTCACTAGCTATTTCCTCGAGCTTCGTTGTTCCTCATTTCGTGTTCCCTCGCCTGTCCATTTCCTCGCACAGTGGAACGTGCCATCGGGAGAGGTTGGACAGGAAATTTTCGACTAAAACTCCATATTTTGATGGCCATTTTGTCACATTATAAATTATGATTTTTTTATATATCGACGGCGTAAGTCCGCAATCTCATATCTCGTTTGCGGTGTCTGAAAATCTCTGCCTCTATGTTATTTTTTTAAAGGGGAACAAATTGACATCATTCCTTAAGGTTTTGCAGAATTTTCTTCGCACAGAGAAGAAAAATCACGGCATTTTTAAAGAATTGCCGTTGAGTTGTTTTCCGTTTAAGAAATAAAGTTTGACAGGAAGTCTGCGAGGTCGCAAACCGAGTTATGTGATTGCCAACTTACACCGTCGATACACGTAAAAAAAGCACGAGGTTGTTGGATGATATGGACATTTCTAATCAATTGTGGTAGTACTCCAATTCATTAAGGTAGCACCCCAATTAATTATGGCAGTAACCCAATAAATTAGCTAACTAAGTAATTAACCCAAATGTTGCGGTACTACCCTAACTTGAGATGCGGTACTAATACAATTAATCAGAAACGTCCATATCATCCAACAATTCGAGGTAGTACCACAATTTCAGGGGATAACCCCTGACACTTTTTTTCCGTGTATATTTTAATAGAAACCAAATCGTAAAAAAATCGCAACTTAATTTCAAAATATTGCGATTTTCTCGTTGAAAAATATACTTAGGCTTGTAAGCTCAAGAATGAGACCAGTTTTTGTAATTTTCTTTCGGATTGAAAGTGTTGTGTCTATGTAATTAATGACAAAACTCTAGGCAGTAGGGAAAAAATTAAATTTCCTTTGAGGAGCATCCATGGTCCATGGCGGCGCTTATTATAATGAGATTGAATCATGGATCTTTTCAAGTGACCGGCGACGACGAGGAGGAAGGTCTGCGAGCGGTGAAAACAAACCAAGATGCGCGAGCGGATTTGAAAAAAACGCGTTAATATCGACGCAGAATTAATGAATAACTGAGCGGTGCCTGTAACTATTATGTAATTAGCGGTAATCAAAGGGACTAATCATAATTTCATATGCAAATTCCTGGTCGCGGCGCGGGCGCCTAATGAAATTAGCTGTGGCGTGGCGTGCTTTGCGATATATCGATTGATCGACCATTTAAACCTATGGAAAAGTATCGATAAACAGGGTGTCCGCAGCGAACACCTTAATAATCGATTATTCACCACAGCTTTAAATGGGGAAATATCGATAGATCGCAGAGCACGCCACGCCACTGGAAATTAGTTTTTTCTTAACGTGTTCTTCCTCCTTCGGTTTCCTAGTCCTCGATTCCTTCCAGCCTCTGCCCTCTGAGAGACTCAATTAGCAAGATTACAGGGATAACTCAATTTTTTCTGCCCTTCTCTCTCTACGTCAGCATTTTTTCTCTCCCGTTACTTGACACGCAAGCACGCACGTCTTCTCCTCCAGCCATCTACTCCCACCTCCAACTCAACTTTACCTACTCTCCAAGCAAAATTCAGGTATTTCCTCCCAGGCCTCTCCTGTGGTCTAGCCTAGAAAACCTTTATAGGGAGACATCTCGAACACAGAGACAAGAGACCCTCCACTACTATCTTGGCCATGGTGGAAGCTTTTACTTTCGGGACTTCAGCATTCTACTGTTGACTTACCAACAGGGTTGATGTTTAACAACGTGTTGGCAGTTTCGTTTTGCAAACAAGCCAAAGTTTGGGAAACTTGTTTGGCTCACTCGAAGCTCATCATCCACCATGTAGGTAGGAAGGTAGGTCAACAGCCGAAATTAGCGTGATGGCTGTTGCTCCCTTATAATTGTCCAAAAGGAACTGTTGAATCCCCGAAAGTAAAAGCTTCCACCTGTCGCCAAGAGGCCAGTGGAGGGTCTCTTGTCTCTGCTCGAACATCTCGAAATATGGAGCTTTTAGAGCCCAAAAACAGCCAACCTTTGAAAACGAAAAATGTCTCTGCTAATCCTCAGATTCCGATATCGAGCTGAAATAGCCAAGAATGTTCATAAATGAGCGTTCTTCCGCAAGAATGACGAAATTTATGCAAAAACTAAATCAAATACGTGGTTTACCAGTGACCGTAAAAACTGTACGTGTACTTGTAAATCACTCTGGATAATTTGAATTCATAGATTGGCTGCCTAACCTCAAATTTTTTTTTTTTTTTTTTTTTTTTTTTTTTTTATTGAGAGTTTAGTGGCTTTATTCCTTTAGAAATCTACAGCCATCTATAGGCACTATTTATTGTCCGAAGACATCAGGGAGTTTGGTAGACATCCATGCTCGGGCTTACAAATTTTCACGGATTAAGGCCGAGCGAATTCTGCTTACAGATCCACTCGTCAGTTCCATGAAAATTTGTCGCCACCACCGGGATTCGAACCCGGGACCTATTGACCTAGAGTCAGACGCGCTAACCACTAGGCCAACCTGGCCGGCAACCTCAAAATTACTGACACGTCCGTTCTGTGCGCATTGCACACGGATATTCTTACAAAGCGCTCAATGTCGCTATGAATGTGTTTTTCAGACGTCATTCTTCAAACAGACATATCAAAGAGGAGCCATTAAGGGAGCTCATCATTCCTGCCGGGACACGAGAAAACGGGGATTTTGAGCGCGATCTGGCGGCCGAAGCCTCGCGGTGCGGTGGGACGTAAAGGCGACACGTGTCGTTGCTTATCAGGTCGTGTTCTACCCACGGTGCTTTTCGCGTTTCTGTAACTCGGCCTTTCGCGGTCCTGACCCCCCCCCCCCCCCCTCGCCCGACCACTCCCCCGCCACCACCGTCGTGTAAACTCTAAACGAAACGTCTAAATGAAATTCCGTCGCGCGCCTCCTTATCGTCGCGTGAACTTGACCCTGGACCCCCTCAAGCCCCATCCGCCCCCCCTAATGCCCCATCCGTCCCTCCTCACTCCCCTCACCGGGTCTCCGGACATGCTGCCACATCCGACGCGATATTGCAGTTCCTTCAAGCCAGAATCTAGACCTGAGTAGACCTAGAGTCCCTTTATACTGAGAGTCAAGACAACACCCCTCATGGAGTCACAAACCGGAATAAAGATTACACAAATTGAACGTTTTTCGTAATCTTTGATCGGCTCATTCTTAAATTCCTTTCTCCGTTTCTTCTCTCATTCCGTTTGTTCCTTGTCGAACCCGAAATTCCTCGGTCCATTCCAGATTATAATCTTTGCAATTGGTGAAAATGTAATCTTTATTCCCGTTTGTGACACTGTGAAGGCCTGAAATCCGGTTAACCAATCAGAAATGGATTCGCATTGTCTTGACTCTCAGTATAAAGGGACTCTAAGTAGACCTTAAGGAGCCGTCCCTGAATGACGTCAGACGGGAAAATGGGGGGGGGGGGGTTGTCATGTGGAACCTTCAGGCAATCTCGATCGGAAACCAAGCGGAGCGCCGATTTTTCTAAGTTTTCGGGGAAGGGGGGGATTTGGCATGGCACTTGCTGTAATTTATAAAAATGGGAGGGGCAAGGTCTATTTGCGTGTACCCGAAATTGAGTAGAGGGGATAGGGATGTAATCAAATTGGAAAGAAAAATGCTGACGTCCTACACGATGCCTCAGCGCGGTTATTTTGGGGCGGAAGATGTCACGGACTGCGCGGACATATAAGGAACCAGTCACTGAACATCTTGTACATGAATGAGCAGATTTTGAACTTACGGACAAAATATTCCGTGCTTTCTGATTTTCATTGAATGATTTCAGCAATCGGTGGGTAATGATCCCTACAAGAGCCTGCTGATTTAAAATTTTCGAATTAATTATGACGCTATGTTCATGTTGCTTTACAGCGCCTACTAAGGTATAGGCCGGGCGGCAACTGGGGAGGGGGCTCTTGTAACCATCATTATCAGACGATTATGATCCCGTGCGGAACCCGATCTGTCTCCGGGTGTACTTTTTCTTGAATGAAGATGGCAATGCGAGGCATTCCTGGCCTCAAGAGACACCGGATGCGGAGAATTTTAAACCAATTCCGCAATCCGCATGTCACCGAGCAGCTAGCACCGGTCACTGCGAGTGCGTTTGGTGAATGGTTAGATTGATAAGAGTGATGGACCAATTGACAAGGCATGAATTAAACATTCAGATACTTTTTTCTGAACGAAACTTTTACGTAGAATACGATTCTTGCAACGAAAATACTTAAATGAACTCCTGGTCATGATAATAACTTTTTCTAGCTTGGATTCAAGCTTCCCGCTCATGGAAAAACAACAGTCTACTTTCAGAGTCCGCCATTTTTGGGCCCTAGAAGGCCCCAGTCAGCCAGTCTACCTTAATACAGTTAATTTACTGCAGTTATTTAATTTTATTACGGAGCAGGGCTTATTTCAGATCTTCTTCTTAACCTATGTTTTTGATAAACACCTGAAAACTACAATTTGCCTAATTGTTCATTTTAAACTTATATATTGTATATTTCTTATATTCGATGGCTGAGCCAATTCGAGGTGGTCTGGGTAACCGCAGAGACCATACACTCCCTGAAAATGTGGGTACTCTATTGTTGAGGTAGTCTGCCGTGCTAAGGAAAACGCCGTATGAACCTTCGAGAGTTGCCAAATTTCCTTCAGTAAAATGTTTATTTTTTGAGGAAGGCTATGAATATTTTTCCTCGAACTTTTTAGAAACTTTAGGTGAAACTGTGAACATAATAATATGAAAAATTGGAAAAAAAATATTAACAAATTTTCCTGAGAATGCGTGATTTATCAAAGGGAATTTGGCAACGCCTGAAGGTTCATATGGCGTTCTTCCCTGGCTTGGCAGTAGTAGTCTACTCTGTCTTCGGAAGCTTCCTCGGAAGAAATTGCCTCCGGTGAGCCGGAACAGAGAGCACAAAGCTCATAAAGAAAGCGGTAGGCATTGCAAGAAAGATACGGAGCGGGAGGAGTGAGTAAATTCAGCGTCTGGTTCCGAGAGTGAACTTGGGAAGTTCTCTTCTCAGAGGCTGAGTCGCGAGTCATGAGGCGAACCCACGGCCACCCTCACAATTACCTGTAGATTAATTTACAGGCCCGGCTCGGAGCGCGCCCGAGCTGTGAAGTGATTTGCATATCGGAGCAATTACTAATTCTATTCGGACAATTAAGCTGCACCGACTCTTAAATTTCGCAGACGAACGCCCACGGCCCAATCGGGGTTGTGGGTGCTAAGATGCTAATCGGGCCAGACGGGTCTGCGGCTCAATATTGGCAGCCGGGGGAGGGACCGGCGGGGGGGGGGGGGGCACTAAACAAGAAGGCGTGGGTGCTCTGTCTGGTGTTAAGCTATCGATAGGATTTACGACTTTATGATAAATTCCGGTCGTATGAAGCGATAAATTTTAAATTAGATCCGCTCGTACTCTTACGGACAATTATCCTGGATCTCCTGTGCACAACAAGATTAATAGATGATATTTGTTTAAAAAGCCTGCGCAGCCGCGTTCACTTGTCGTTGTCAGATCATCCGATTTATTTCATTTATTCGTCCGTCCGTCCAGAGACGCATAGAGACCCTCCATTCATAGACCGTTGGTCACGGAAACTAGTACCTTCAAAAGATTCACATTATTATTCTTAAGATGATTCCATGTGATCTAGGGACGAGATTCGCCGCTACGATGCGCTCCTATGCAGTTTGTGTCTTTAAGATGCAATAAGTATCGTTACGTACAAGTTAACGTAAGAAACTGATCCATAACGTGTGGCAGCATTCATAGGACGTATTTATGCGAAGGAACCATGCGGAAGCACTGGATAAAAAAAAAAAAAAAAAAAAAACACACACATTAGATTTTGAGTCCAGACTCTTGAAAACATTGACAAGAAAAAGGACTCTTGATTCAAGCAGATTTAAGCTTAAATCAAAAGGAAATCCGCTCAAATTAAGAGGCTTGGTTCTTGATTTAAGCTTAAGTCTGATTGAATCAAGAGTATTTTTTCTTGTCGATGTTTTTAAGAGTCTGGACTCTAGATCCAATGTGTTTTTTTTCCAGTGAGTGGAAAGATGGGGTGTGCTCGTGGAGGCTGCATGAAAAAAAAACAATGTAAAAGTGGATATAGTTCCTTTAAGCAAATAGAAAAGCGGGATTTGACATTAAATGAACAAGAACTGAGCGCTAACTCGTGAGCCGTGGGCATGTGACAAGAGCCTTATGGACAGGGCTCATGAAGAGTTAAAGAGTCCCACCACCCATCTCCCCGCCGTGGCTCCTCGTAGGTTGCCGCTGACGTCACTGGCGCTTTTATAGCCCCATTCATTCTCATGGCCGTCAACTAACGAGCACATCCCATCTTTTCAATTGCACAAAGTTCCATTGAGCATGAATACGTCCAATACTGAGTAGAATGACATCTTTGTGAAGATTTATTGAAAATTTATATTTGAAAGTACGATAACGGACGTCGCCCATTGACTCAATATGAAAGAGAGAGATAGCGCTATAATAAATCTCTCTCTTACAAATTGAGTCAATGGGTGACGTCGTTATCGTAGTTTCAGTCATTTAACAAAAAATCTACTCAAATTTGATGTCATTTTACTCTTATGCTGCTACACGTTATGGATTCGTTTCTTGCATTATCTTGTTCATTACGAAAATCATTGCTTCTCAAAGACGCAAACCGTAAGGCATCGCAGCGTGGAGGCCCATCACATAGAATCATCTTAGGGTGATTCGAAATATATTTTTATAAGATTCTAATGCTGCGTCAAACAGTATTTCTTCATGAGGGAAAACTGTGCTCAAATGAGCTTTTCCCCCTGTATTGAGAATTTCAGTTTCACACTGAATTTTAACGCACGGTTAACAAAAAGCACCAACTCTCCGGATTCTAAATGATCCGAGGACGAGATCACCCATCACGCTGCGCTGCCTCGCGGTCTGTTTCTTAGAGAGGCGATAATTATCGTAATAATGTACAAGTTAATGCTAGAAACTGATCCATGACGTGTGGTAGCATTAAAACTGAGCAGTATGACATCAAATATCATTGAAAAAAGTTATATCGGAAACTACCATACGAAACGTTGCGCATTGACTCAAGTTGGAGAACCCCAACACGTAAAAAACTTTGGTTCTGCACTATTATAACAATCAAAGACCTAATGTTTGCTAGTTTGGCCTTTGCTCTCTTTTTAAATTTTGCTATAATTTCCGTCTTCGTCTTTCGTCAAAAGGGTGGTTTCACGATAACTGGAATAGTTATGTCTCCGTAAATGACAACACATTATCCGGTCATATTTTTAATTGTAATGATAGCACTCGAATTTTTTCGCATTAATCCTCAAAGTGTTACGTATTATATTGCTTTCTAATGATGTATTGCTTTACTTCTCAATTAATATTATGTAAATTCCGAAAATATGCTGTCTGTTTAAAAGTCAGCGTAAGATACGGCACATTTTCGGCCATTCATATGTTAAAATTGAAAAGTAGAGCAAGAAATCATTGAAGAGCGTTATAACACGTAACCCTGTGTAGATTGATGCAAAAAAATTCGAGTGATTATCATTACTACTAAGAATATGATCAAAAAATGTGTTTTCCGTTACGACGACAAAACTATTCCAGTTATCGTGAAATCACCCAAAAGTAGCTTCAAGGCTGGATTTACCTACTTGCCGCCCATGGGCTGCCTGTATTTTTCCGCTCCCTTCTCATTCGTGAACTTGCCGGTGGGAGAGGGGTGTAGGAGACGCGTTTACTCGTGTTGGGCACATTTTTTGTGAGAGCTCCATCAACTCTAACAGAAGTTCACGGAACTTTACGCGAAAGTTAAGTTCCGTAAACCCATCCCTGTTTGGACAAGGCCTTCCATTTATAACAAACGAACGAAAAAATTATGAAAGAACAAACATTAATGTGGTTTAATAATTTCAACTTCCGTCGCTGCGCCGACCGCACTGTGTTTGGCGCAATGCGTGAAGTATTCATCCAGTCTTGTAGGCGCTGTGCGTTTCTCGCCGACCGCTGCTGACTGCAATGTTTGACGCAATGCGTGGAGTATTCATCCAGCCTTGTAGGCGCTATGCGTTTCATGCCGACCGCCGCGCCGCGCCGAGGGCTTCTCCTTTTCATCTCAGTCAGTCCTCGTCACCATTGCCCTCTCCGCTCCGCTCAAGGTCGAATTGCGTGTTTGGTTTCTCTCTTAACTCAACTAATTAAAGGTGTTGTCTCTTGTATCACCGAATGACGACAAAATTAGAAATTACTATACTTTTACTCTCAGGAAATGAGAGATTTTATCGCCTATTCTTGTTTGTGATTTATTTTCTGGATCCGATTTTTCTTTCTGTTTTTTGATAGCTACATTACAAAAAGATTGCAAAATTTGCCGCCCCCTACATTTTGCCGCCATAGGCCGCGGCCCATGTGACCACCCCCTTAATCCGGCCCTGAGCAGCTTGCGGCGTATTCGCCACGAATTGGCGATTCGATCGTCGAAAAGGTGAACCAATTGCCTACAGTTTGCGATCAGGCCGCCGATGGAGCTACTGCAGCTACTGGAGTTACCTGATACAAGGATTTGCGGTTTAAGTGTGAAATTTCGAGAAAAACACAATGATGTCACTGGTGTTCTCCGGAACGAACTCTAAAAATCAAGATATGCTATCAAAGTTGAGGCCTTGATGGAAGGAATCCCCAACGTGCTGAAAGCTCACCGATATCTGCATATCCAGCCGCACTCTCAATCTACAGATATAAGAAGCAAATACGTCGGAAGATTTGCCGTGACTGAGTGGCTTCAACTTTGGAATCTTCAAAGAAGGTAGATGTTGGCTGTCAGCGTAGCGTGGGCGATCCCTTTCATAACAACTGCAACTTCGAAAGCTTCTTTTGATCTTGAGAGTGCGCGCGCTTCAGAGAAAACTAGTGACTTCATTTCGTTTCTCACGAAATCGTACATAGAAAAATATTTAATTTCGAATCTCCAACACATGCAAAAACTCCATCCTCGCACTGCCAAATTTTAAAAACTCCGTGGATTACCGTTTTTTTTTTCAGCGTGGGCCACAACTCCCCCTCCTCTTTAAATTGGTGAAATTTAAATTTAGAGGGGTCTGTTGTTTGGGGGGGGGGGGGACAAACGTATTTACCTTGCTATCGATACTATAAGCTCCGAGACCTCCTAAATTTGCTTATCTCGTAACGCTTAGATCCAATGTTCTACCGGGCTGATTCTCATGATTTTTGTGGCTATCGATAGGCAATTGTATTTGAACAAGCCCGCTGTATTCAGGTTTTGAAAATATGACCCAGGTTTTTTTTTATATTACGTGGTAAAGTTGTGAATTATCCCATTTATACAATTGAAATTTTTATTTTTTGTCACTGTTCGTTTGAGCGTTCTACTGGCCCGATTTTCGAGATTTGTGTGATTATCAACCGATGATAGTCCTCAGATGAGCACGCTGTAATCATATTTTGGAAATAGTACCCAGGTATTTTTATGTAAGAGTAGACCAGGGAACATAGAAAGAAACGTAAAATTTGAAATTATCACCAACGCGAGTTCGAATAATCGCGTCAAACACAGTGCGGCCAGCATTAAACGTATAGCGCCTGCAAGACTTTAGGAATGCTTCACGCATTGCGCCAAGCAGCGCGGTCGGCGCCCATATAAGCGCCTTCAAGACTGCGTGAATACTTCTCGCATTGCGCCGCACAGTCGGTCAGTTGGCGTGAGGCGCGTAATAGCACCTACACCTACAAGACTGTAGGAATGCTGTAGGACTGCGTATCATCATTCTTGACTTTCAGCACCAGTTTTTATCTTAATTATAAAGGGAAAATATATATCCTCATTGTAACAATTCAGATACTGGGATGATATTTAATTTTTTTCTTTTATCATTATTATTATTTTTTGGGTTACATTAAAAGAAAATAGGAGGAACGAAAATATTGCGTCGAAATTTTCGATAATTTAATTGATATCATTTAGGTAAATTCGCAGAAACTTTTCAGAAAAACTATATGTAGCTTTTTAAAACCATTTATTAAAAAAAAAGAAGAAAAAAAATAGGGAGCATAACGTTGCAATCAGAGATGAATATACGCTTTCTTTCGGGTGCACCCGTCGGGTTTTGAATCCATTCATCTCTTAAAAAACTAAAACATGGTTGTACCATGATTTTTTACGTGTAGTTTTCTCAGTGGTTGGCGGCCGCGTAGCGGCCACAGGCCCCTACTCTTAGTAATGACTATGCTATCTCTACATAGGTGCTCCAGGGGCAAGGTAAGTGAAACGTAGGTAAGCTCTTCCCGACCCATTCGCCCAGGACTTGGCTTTCGGCTCCCGCCGGTAGGATTGTGGCGCGAAATTTGAATTTAAACAAGTTTGCAGTTTTGACCGGAAACAAATATGACCGTCTGCTGTTGATAAAAATGGGAGGGGGGGACAGCCACAATACTAAAAGCAAATGAATTTTCATTTTTAAAGAATTCGCTTCCATTGAATTTGTTCGATTTTATCAACAGCAGACGGTCATATTTGTTTTCGGGCGAGACTGCAAAATTGTTGAAATTCAAACTTCGCGCCACAGCTCTAGCCACGGACAGTGGAACGAGTCTTTGAAAAAAGTCGGGCATGAAATTTTTGACGAAAGTTGTAAAATTTTACGTTCATTTCGTCAAAATTTTAATTTTATGGGGTGCTTTGTATAGGAAATTAAACGAGAAAACCAATGAAACTACTTTTATAACATCAACATTTCAATTAATGAAGTTATATGCTTTTAGAGTTTTGAAACCATGTCCGATCTCTCCTATTGACCCGATCCACCGTGCGGCGGGAGCCGAAAGCCGAGTTCCGGGAAAGGGTCGCGAATAGCATACCTACGTTCCACTTACCTTGCCCTGGGGGCGAATACCCTTAAGGTTAAAGGGTTGATGCGGAACTTTTGGATGACTCTGTATGCGGTGGAATAATCCGCGACGGAAGGATAATGGGACGAGCGGGTTGAGTAGGTGGAGGGTGACAGGGAGTGGCGGTGGGTGCGGAGCGGACGCCGGGGGCTAGCCGATACTTAGGCGGTGGCGGTGCGGTGGTGTACTGCCGTGCTAAGAAACAACGCCGTATGAACCTTCAGGCGTTTCCAAATTTCTTTTGATAAAACTCGAATTTCCTAGCACATTCATGAATATTTCTCTTCCAAGCATCCGGATAATATTTTTTGCAATTGTACTTAAATTTCCTGAAAATTTCAACAGAACATGCACTGGAAAAAAGAACACATTGGATCTAGAGTCCAGACTCTTAAAAACATTGACAAGAAAAAATACTCTTGATTAAATCGGATTTTTGCTTGAATCAAAACGAAATCCGCTTAAATTAAGAGGCTTGGTTCTTGATTTAAGCTAGATTCTGATTGAATCAAGAGTGCTTTTCCTTGTCGATGTTTTTAATAGTCTGGACTCTAGATCCAATGTGTTCTCTTTTCCAGTAAGTTCATAACATTCCTCAAAAATAAACATTTTATCGAAGGCAATGCGGCAACTGTCGAATGTTCATAGGGTGTTTTTCCTTGGCTCGGCAGTGTAGGAGACTAGAGCCGGGAGTCTTGAGGAGGCAGCGAGCGAGACACCGGGGTCGGATGACTCCAATCACTGGATTAGCTGTGAAACAATGCCCGGCTCCTGGGCCCGGAGTCTCTCGGTCCCGGCCCGGTCGCCCGGGAGCCGTGCTCTATAATTAGCTGACTTGCGGAATGAATCCGATCCACCCTCATCTGCTACCGCCACCGCTGATAGCCTACCCTCCTCCCGTGGACATTCTTCCGACTTGGCAACACTGTTTATCCTCTATTGAATCTATGTAAAACAATCGATTAATTGTGAGGCACACTGGAAAAAAAAACACATTGGATCTGGAGTCCAGACTCTTAAAAACATCGATAAGAAAAAATACTCATGATTCAATCAGATTTAAGCTTAAATCAAGAACCAAGCCTTTTAATTTATGAGCGGATTTTCTTTTGATTTAAGCTTAAATCTGATTGAATCAAGAGTACTTTTTCTTGTCAATGTTTTTAAGAGTCTGGACTCTAGATCCAATATGTTTTATTTTCCAGTGCAGCCTGACTCACCTTAACTGCCGTGCCAAGGCTAAGCAGGAACGCCGTATGAACATTCGAGGGTTGCTAAATTTCCCTTGATAAAATATGTATTTTTGACAACATTTATACATATTTTTTCTTGAAATTTTAACACATTTTAGATTGAATTGCGCACTAAACTGTCTAAAAATTCTGGAAAATAATATTCGCAATTTTCCCAGTAAATTCGCTTTTTATCGGTGGAAACTAGGCAACGGCTGAAGGCTCATACGGCGCTCTTCCTTGGCACGGCAGTACTACCGTGGGAAGTCTAAGCAAGAACGCCGTATGAACACTCGAGAGTTGCCGAATTTCCATCGATAAAATGTCTACTTATGAGGAGAGTTATGAATGTTTTTCCTTTAAATTTTCAGGAATCCTCGGTGAAATTGCGAACGAAATTATCCCAAAATGGAAGGAAAATATTCATAAGTTTACTAGGAAATTCGTGGTTCATCAAAGGAAATTTGGCAACGTCTGGAGATTTATACAGCATTATACTTCAGAATGGCAGTATAATCGATATTTTTAATAGATTTAAATGGAGGTAAACCTGTTTTCCCGACGTGCAAAACCGTGAGACTACCCTTGTTGCTGCAATGCAATCCCGTCGCATCCAATTTAAGGCTCAGTTCTAAAGGCCTGGTTTTAAATTTTTAGCATCGTGGCTGAAATCTGGTTGGCGGTATGATATTTTTTGGCATAATATGTTCTTGGAATACTTCACTATACTCAGAGTGCAAAGACTCAGTTACAATTTTTTTTAGGCTGAGCTTCTTTTTCCCATAAATGGCCAGCTATTTTCCGATTGGTTTTTTTTTTAAATTTCACAGATGGTAAACAATATCAATGACCTTTTAAAATCGGTTAAAGGTATGGATTGAAGTCAGCTGGCAACGTTCCATGAAAGGGCTTGTTGCTCAACGATGATTGGATGCCTTGCGGCAGCGAAGCGCCACTTGATTTCTCCCGGCCAATAGGAATTAAATATCCGCCCACGTGACTCCTACCGAAATTAATTCCGCAGTTATGCACCACACCAAGAGTGGTTGCTATCAGAAGCTGATCAAGCCAGTAATTACGACTTTTCGATCAATAATTAATTCCTGAAAAGAGTTTTTTTTTTCCAAAATTGGTTTGCTGCATACAAGAGATTAAAATGTACGAACGGAGTTTTAAGTGGTAAAAATCAAGGAAATAACGTCAAAAACGTTTGAATTATACTCCTCATCTCGTGCTTAGAAATTTGTTTTCTCTCTCTTAAAGGGCGAGGGGGGGGGGAGTTTAAATTTAAATGTACGCCGAGCAGCATATTTTATTTTTTGTGCATTCAGCGTGATTTTAGGGGACATTATAATCAGAAATTAAAATATGGGAAAATAGCAAAAAAAAAAAAAAAAAAAAAAAAAAAAAAAAAAAAAAAAAAAAAAAAAACATTAAATCGTCCCGTTCTGAATTTCAGAGCTCTTGCTACCGACATTCGAGTTCATTCGAGGGATTTATCTCAAAATCGATTTTTTATTTATTTTTGGCAAGGGATTTATTTTTCATTTTATTTTTTTCCTTTCAAGTAAGTTTTTGGAACTTTTTGATGATTATTAGTCTCAGTGGACCTTGGGAATTCATCAAAGGTTTTTGCCTATCTTATACTTGATTATGGAAGTGACACGTCAATTTCCTCGACCGGATTTTTTGCCCGAAAAATGTTTTTGAGGGTTTTTGTAGTTTATAAACAACACACGTATTTTAGCATATTAGGTCATTTTGTCATATATTCTCCAATAATTGTTCGATTCATGAACCAGCGGTATCTTCTTGTTCAGTTTACTCGGCGGCATTCACTTTTACATGAAATTCATCAAATTTCAGACACCTGCAAATGCTCTATTATACATTTGACCAGCTAGTCCGTGGACTGGCTGGCTCTTGGAATGAGCCAGTCATCGGCCAGTTTGCAGGCTTGGCGACGGGGGTAACCAGGCCCAGGGTGGTCTGTCCGGGGACGGGACAATTTCGCCAACGAAGTGTAACATGTGCTAGTACGGTACAATGGGTCTCTCTAATTTTAAAGTCTATTTAAGTAATATTTCCGAGACTCGGAAAAAGTTTAAGCTATTTTAAGCTCTCTCCGCTGGGAAACGAATCAACATGCATAACAAATATTTACCAGAGCCGTTCGAGTTTTTGTTCTAATCCTGGTTCGTGGCTTTTTCTCTTTTATAAGAATCGAGGAATCGAATCAAATCACGATGAAAGCACAAAAAACCTTCCCTCGGATTCAGAGCCCGGATCATGAATTTCCCATCATGTATGTACCTCTAAGTAATTGATGGAGCAGATGGGCAAATAATCTCATACAGAGCGTTTCTACGTTCAGCTTTACATCAACTTTATACCCGGTGATATTCAGCGGAACGAAACCATAACTTTCTTTGGAGATGAGAGGTATACTTTGTAAAAATGGTTGGTAGAATTGTTCTGATTAAGAATACCTCAAGTGTCATACTTTTAATTACAATGCTCTATAGGCTATTTTCCCCCGTCAGTATTTGATAGCAGGGCAACTAAATTTGTCGAAAATGATTATTGTTTATTCACTGTCTTTTGTTTGTTGTCTCTGTTCAGCAGATTTCCAAACGAGCTAAATTAAAGCGCAGAATAAAGGCAAGTTAGTGATTGGTTGGCTCCCTCGTGGAACTTGCTAAACAGCAAAATAATTTAATTCATGAAAAGGGACCAAGTGCGCCTTATGTTACACGCCTTCTTAAGTAACGAGTCAACGAGCCTATTCCTTAGTTCCTAAAAGGTAATTCCTATTTGCAGAACACCAGGCATTTTGTAAATCCTACATGTCATCTTTCATCCTCTACATCGTCATTCCTTCGTGAAATTAGTCATATTGTGTTTTGCGGCATGGCATCAAGCAGCAATCATTCAGAAAAAAAATAAAAAAAAATAAAACCAGGCAAAACTTACAAGGAAATTGCTTTTACTCCGTCTATAACATTGATATATAGTATGCAAAAGATCAGCCAGTGCGCTTCATGCTGGTGTCATGCTGCATGTCCGATGATAAAGAGGATGTACTACTTTGCCTTTTCACTGCTCTGCGAGAACCTTTGGACACATCAAATACGGTGAAATGTGCTCTTTTAATGAAATCACCCTGTTCGAAAATCTGTACTTTAATTAGATCATACTGTCACCGCGTTTGACTAAAAGCCTTCAATGTTCACGGGTAGGCAATTTCTTGACCTAGGAGCACGTTGATTTGTATCTGCTGCGCCGTGTCGTTTCGCCATTTGAGCGCCGCACAGTGGATCGAGTCTATAGGAGAGGTTGGACAAAATCTGGAAACTTCAAACGTGAATAACTCCGTTTATACAAATTTTTGAGGTTTTAAAAGTGGCTTCAATGGTTTCCTCGTCAAATTTTCGTTCAAAAGCATCCCTTGCAATTTAAAATGTAACGAAATAAACATCAAAATTTGCAGTTTTAGTCTAAAATTACATGTCCGACCTCTTTAATTAACTCGATCCATTGTGCGCCGGCCAAAGCGCGTTTGATGACGTTTTCAAGCTCCATGTACGCGGATAAAGTGGACATAAGTTTCTGGTTGACAATGAGTGCAAAACACTGAATTTGAGACCTTGGAGGGAAAGAAACAATTTGATCGCAAAGCTCACCGTTGGTCTCCTCTAGAGTAATGTTAGAATTGTGAGCATTAAAGCGCAAATTAGGGTAAGAAAATAAAAAATTCGCAAAAATATCGTAGGTTTATGTCATTTTTTTTGTTTTTTTGTTTTTTTTTTGTTTTCTCAGATTCCGAAACGCACTGTACAGTCTGAGCGTCGCTCATGGCTTATTGTTATTAGATTTTCTCCCCAGAGGAGTTCATCTTCCGGCCCAATCATACGCATTCTCGTAAGACCAATATTGACAGTTCTTCATTTTGAATTTTAAAAATCTCGTACCCTCGCTCAGCCTTTGCTTGGAATTGGTGTATTTCCGTATCTTTACTCTCAACGCTTCATAGAGTCCTTCAAGATTCCTTCCGGTTCATCAAAATAATCGGAAATAAATATTTAGAACATCAATAGTGCCTGTGCAATGGTATAAAAGCAAACCTCTTTGTGTAGGAGTTGATTCCGTGAATCTACATTGTTATAAATATGAAACGTTCGCTAAAAAAAGGGATTTATTTCCGCGGAGGCAACTTTTTAGAAAAGCTAATTTTATCGAATTGGGTCGAATTTCAACGGAAAAGTCTTCCTAATATATCATCATATGCACATACAGGCAATATATTTAGAGACTACAGGGATGCTGAATGTCTATAAACAAATTAAGTAACTAACTATTTTTCTTGAAGCATATATGGATCGCATCTAGTGAAAAGGAACCATCGCGATTACAGTGTCGTAAAAAATGTTGCTTCTTCATAAATTATTATCTAAACAAATCTTACAAAAAAGAAAATAGTTTTGGCCTCCTCTCAAAAAATTGTGAATTTTAAAGAATAATAATTGAGCAACTTTTAATTCGGTGCGTATATTAAGCATTTTTAAGAGAAAATGAGCAGTTGCAAGATTTGAAAACACTGAAATCGCACTGGTCCCTCTCTGCTAAATGCGATCCATAGAAAAGTTACTGGCTACATTCAACGCTCAAATCGAATTGTGATGAAAGATGGCCAAGGATTGGAGGAATCTGCCACTTCCTTCACAAAGGAACGTTACTATATTTCAATGTTGCTAAATTTCCCCCACAAATTCAATTGTTACCAGGAGAATCTTCGGCATTTCTATCCGAAAATTTCCCTCATTTTTCCTCTACTCAAATGCAAAAATCGGACAAATATTGGTCAAAATTTGCATAGATACATTCCCATTTAATAAAAACCTCTTAAATTACGTTCTTTGTAACCTAAGAATTTAATATTGGTACTTCAGGACTGTAATGCCTTCAAGTTTTAAATTTTAGGGCCAAACTTTGCCGGTTTGCAGCGTTGCAGACTTCCTACCATATGTTATTTTTTTAAATAGAAAACTGCTAGAACGTGATTTTCATGAAAATAACGGTGATTTTTCCTCTCTTTATGTATAATATTTTGTGAAAACTTAAATCTTAAACTATCTAATTTATCTCTTTAAACTTTTGTGAAAAGTATAATAGGAGCGGAGAATTTAAAAAAAACCGCAATCGAAATACGCACTCTTGCAGTTTCACCGTCGATTCGCAAAAAGTCGAGGAAAATTCACCCCAGAGGTTGAGGTCCCTTTTCACAGATCTGATCACAGTTTTTCTCCATTACATCTCGAGAACGACGCATTGCCGCAGGGCTTCGTGACGCAAGAAGATTGCGATAAAACCACTTTAATCTGCGAAAAACTCGCCAGGACGGATTGATCCTGTGGACTCGCCCGATTCTCGGTTCCGGATTTATCCCGAGTTTGTTGGCCTATGGCGCTCGCCTCCTGTTCCGGTGTTGATTTGCCCGCGCTCAGCGCTGGGATTCCAACTAATTTAGCACCGCGGTGACTGAGGAAAGAGACGTCCCGAACAAAAGAGATTAAGAGTCGGAACGCCCTCTTGCCGGGCTTAAAAAAGAAGACGATCGAAAGAAAATATTTACGCGGAACTCGGTGACCTATCCGACCGCGAGCCTGCATACGAAGCAACTGAAACTACCGTCGTCCTAAGTAAAAACCACGTATCATCACTGAATGGTTGCCAATTTTTCCTGACGAAATCGAGTCGAGGACATGACGGTAATTTTTGAGGATACGCTGGAAAAAAAAAAACTCCGGCCGTGGAAACTGAATTTACCGGTTATACAAGACATACCGTCCATGTTCCGGGCTCAGAAGTCAGAAGTTCCGGGCGTATAGCACCCGGGCCTCTGAGCCCGGAACGGACGGTTTGTCTATATATAGCCCGTAACTTTCTTTAGGTCACGGAGCTCTGGAAGGCCAAAGAGCAGCTGACCTATGAACTGAAATTGTCAAGAATGATTTATTATTTCGACTAATATGACCCGCTGTTTGAAAAGCACGTATTCAACTTAGTTTTAGCATGCATTGGAATATCTTACAATTATTATACTAATAGTATGAACATTAACTTTTTATGAATGAAATTAATGGTGTCTTACTTTTCATTTGAAATTCCTATGATTAGTGCTCATTGTAACTTGAGGATGTCAACCACAGCGAGTGGAGGCCATATTATTTATAGTCATCATAATAGTATCAATAACTTTACATTTTTGCAGACGCTCATTTATGGGCATTCTTGGTCATTTTATTTTGATATGAGAATCTGAAGGTTGGCAGCAGCATTTTTCTAGTGTTGTTTATGTTAAAAAGTTGGCTACCCTTTTTGGCCCTAAGAGCTCTATATTTTGACACGTCTGTGTTCTTCCCGCATGGGTACTCTATGACAAAGTATTGATTTTATCGAACACTGAAAAAAAACATTGGTAGAATTTACCATTCCTTCACTCTGTATTTCACACAGCGTGAAGGAATGGTCAATTCTACCAATCTTCAAGTCGATTCTGCGAGAGGAATGATTCCTGTACTAGTATATAGTAACGTTTACCTTTCTTCTGGCAGAATTGACTCTGAATTAACGCTGTATGAAATACAGCGTGAAGGAATGGTAACTTCTACCAATCTTTTTCTTTTTTCAGTGAAAAGTCATGAATATTTTCTTCCGAAAGTTTTAGTCGGTTTAGACTGAATTGTTAATAATACAATAAATGAAAATTAAAAATAAATATGCATAAATTACCATGAAAATTCGTTGTCCATCAATTGAGAGACTTGACAACGTCTGAGTGTTCATACGGTGTTTGCCCATAGCACTGTAGAAAAGTGCACTGTCAACCTTAACAGATCGCCTGATTTTCCCCCTTTTTTGTATCGGGGGGCCGCTATTTGGCAGCCCCAGAGAGGAACGCGACGTGCCCCTCTCCCACTCCTCCCCCTCTGGGCAGACTCACCCCTCCCCGTTCGAATTATCGCGGCAGCGCGTTCGTCTCCTTACACCGATGCCATTTTGCACGAGGACCTTCGTATTTTTGTGGACCGGGCACTTTCGATTTTTCGAACTTTCAGCGTTATAAAAATGGCTTGCTTCAAAAGCGAACCATTGCTGAAATTTCGTATTCATGGACAAGAAAAGATAAGACTAGGGATACGTACTGCAGCCTGATTGTTGAAATTTCGTGTTTGTCGGGTGGAAATGGATGACATAGGTTAAATGGCGAAGCGTGATTGGTCGGCAATGTCTTATCGTTGCTTTGTCGGCTGGAATTGATGACATACTGTCGGATACTAGAGAGGTGACTTTAGTTTGTCGTCCATTCCAACCGACAAAGCAACGATAAGACATTGCCGACCAATCACGCTTCGCCATTTAACCTTTGTCATCTACGTCCCTCCGACAAACACAAAATTTTAACAATCAGGCTGCAGGTATGTGATTGGTCCGCCTCGTCTATGATTCTCTTTTTCGTGCCTGCGTCTAGTGGAATCGACGACAAGCTGAAATCATCTCTTCTAGTTAGGCTAACGCAAAATTTCAAGAAAAAGCGATAGAATAGAAGAAAATGGCTTAAAAACTTTTGTATAGCATTTAGATGAATTGGATTGCATTTTGCAAAAAGGAACCACTAGCATTGCAATGTTGCTAAGATTGTGCAACTTCTTTTGTCTTGGAGGAAAAACCCGATTATCCATTAATAGTTTCTATTTTACTCGCTAAAAACTGTAAATTTAAGACAAAAATTACCATCTAAATTTCATAGTTTTTCACGATTTTCGAAATTTTATTGCAAAAGATGAAGTTGCACAATCTTAGCATCATTGCAATGCTAGTGGTTCCTTTTTGCAAAATGCAATCCAATTGGCAATGATATGTTGAAGCATGATGCACAATTTTTTCTAGGACTTTATCGGCACTATGAACGCTATTTTTGATACAAATTGAAATTTCTCCAAAACCGATTATTTTGCGCAACTTCACTGCTGCACCATGTTCACATGTTCGCCTTCACTGCGAATAGATAGGCAATTTCTTCACTTCGGAGCACGTTGATTTGTTTCCTGTTTCGACGTGCTATTTCCATAATTTTCACAATCTTTGATCTTTTTTGCCGCGCGGCACCTCACCCCCTATTATCTTTGCCCTCCGACATTAACGCTCGGTTCTATTGTTTCTTAAAGGAACAAAATAGGACTTAAATGCTGTTTTTGAAGATCGTATAGCTTAAACTCTACATTGCACGTATTTCTGCTAAACGGAGCCAAAGACAGGTGGGAAAGAAGGGGTGTGCTCGTTAGTTGAGGGCCGATAGAATGAATGGGAATTGTAAAGCGCCAGTGACGTCAGCGGCAACGAAGCCCTGAAATTCTGTTTTCAACTCATGAGCCCTGGTTCACAATGCTCTTATATCATGCCCTTGGCTCATGATTGCCACATTCAGTTGGCACTCAGTTCCGTTTGGAATGTGAAATCCTGTTTTCCCTCAACTCCCCAAAAGGAGTCACACTCTTTTTTACATTGTTTCTTATGCAGCTTTCTAGAGTACATCCCATCTTTTCCACTCGTCTATAGTTCCGTAAAGCAGGATTACGTCCAATTGACTACCTGGCAAAGTGGGAACTTAGGCGAGTACTACTCGTATTCTGATCAAAATTTCACGCAAAACACAATTTGCGCAACGAAAACTACATGAATTATCTTCTAACCAAGATAATAACGTTTTTCGATGCATAAACCATACTTCCCGCTCTTTTTTTAAAAAAAAAACAACCAAAATTTATAGTTGAGTCAAATCGCCCACTGCAGTGCACTGTTGCCGTAACACTCTCCGAGAAATGTAAAAAGAAAATCAGCGGGATCCTTTTGAATACTGTATTAGGGACTATTACCTCTGAATTAGAAACCAACGAAGAGACTTTGCGACGAGTTGCGAATTCGAAAGTTACGCATTGTTTCCTCGCCTAAACTGGAGCCATCCTGGGCGAAAGTTAGACTTCCATTTTACATTTCGGATAAAGAAACTCCATATTTCAGTGGGTTTACCGCACTGCCATGTAAAGGAAAAACGTCGTATGAGCCTTCAGAGGTTGCCAAATCTTCCTAATAAAATATTTATTTTTGGAGAAATATATGCAAATTTTTCCTTGATTTTTTCAAATATTTGAGACCAAATTGCAAACAAAATCGTCTGAAAATTTAGTAGAAAAACGTTCACAATCTTTCTGTGAATTCGTCTATTATTGGAGGAAACATGGCAACGTCTGAGGGTTCATACGGCGTTCTCCCTCAGCACGGGTAAGCCCAATGCCGGGCTTTGCCTCAGCATCAAGGATGATGATAACCAAATTACTTCTCATAATAATTACTTTGGTTATCATCATCCTTTAAGCACAGGCTAAAAATTTCGTTATACAGGGTCCAATAAAATGTAATCCTGCAATACCACGTCACCAATGTAATGCTGTTTGCCTGAGGGCCATCTAAAAATAAGTCAGTCTTAGAATTAGTTGGGTAAACACGTGTATTCATTTAGCTCAGCACGTGAGTGTGTAGGTATAACCGGTCGTCTCTTCACAAATGTAATGCTGTCTGCCTAATTCCTCAATTGAGGGCACTTTTGAAAATGAGACTGTTTTACAATTTGAAAAATGTTGATTCGTCGAAAACATGTATTGCGTGCAACGGTACGTAACCTCGAGTTTCGTAACCGCGTAACCTTTTTTTCGGCATTTTTTGACCCCCCCCTCCCTCTACCTCTTGCAAAGGGTTTGTGACGTGTATCGGGGTGGGTATCCTTCAATTCGTGAAAACAAAATGGCGTAACACTCTCCTCGCCCCCCCTCCCGAGAGCGTTACGTCTCCGTTACGTTAGCGATGGCCACTAACTTCCTAGGTGTTCATTTTCTGAATCTTCTCATTTTTAGTTTTAGCAAGTGTCTCTGCCGTTAAATTAGAAATCCATTTCCGTCAAATTAAAACGATGGGGGTTATATTGCATTTTTCACGGGGACTATTACACGTTGGTTAAAAATATCAGGACCTCTTCTTCGATGTATGCATTGCATGCACCAGGTTTTTTTTGGTGCCTTTGCCAAAAGTTTTAGTTCCGCATAGTTTAATTTTCAACTGACTGCAAGAACCCCACGACTCCAAGTAGTATTTTTCAACGGAAAAATCGCGATATTTTGAAATTAAGTTGCGATTCTTCAACGATTTTTTGGCGATGAAATCGCTAGGATCATCAACATCTGAGCGACGATTATCCTCGATCTTATCGCAATTTTATTGCTATAAAATCGTGTTCGATAACATGGAAATTTCATATCAATTATTCACGATTTTTTGTTCAATATTATTGCGATGAATCGCCATCGATTAAGTCGCGATTTTATTGCAAATTCATGTGATGGAATCGCAATTTTTATCCGATGATATTGCGATAAATCGACGTCTTTTAAATCGCGATACTTTCCTGGAATCAGTGGCGTGGCGTGCTTTGCGATACATCGATTGTTATGCCATTTAAACCCATGGAAAAGTATCGATGAACAGGGTCTCCGCAGAAAACACGTTAATAATCGATTCTTTACCATAGGTTTAAATGGCAGAACAATCGATACATCGCAATTCACGCCACGCCACTGCCTGGAATCGAGTTTTTCGGGAGATCCTCCGGAGCGGCAACAGAGTCCGGTTGTTTTCCGCTCGGATCCCGATACAAAGACTAATTTATTGGGGTACGAAAATAACAACAGCGGGCTTACAACTTTCATTACTCCTTAATTTATCCCCTTTAAAGTGGGTTTTGTTTTCCCCCGACCGCACCGCGCCGCGCCGCGCCGCGCCGCGCCGCCGCCGCGTGCGAGAGGTCATTTTTCCACCACTTCGAAAATACGCCAACTCCCGTGTAAGCGGCCGCAAATCAATGGAGGTGTCTGTGAATCCGACTCCCCCTTCACCCCCGCCCTTCTTCGTGGATCATTGTCGCATCCCAGCCCGACCCCGCAGTCCGCCTCTACATCGCGCCTCGATGTTGCCGTTTTACAGAGCCCCCTCAGCTCAAAAAACATTTGAAATGTCTGCGTCCTTTCAAAAAGAATTGGCACAACAATACCTAAGTAGTATTTTCTCAACGGAAAAATTGTGATATACATGGGAAAAAACACATTGGATCTAGAGTCCAGACTATTGAAAACATTGACAAGGAAAAATACTCTTGATTCAATCGGATTTTTGCTTGAATCAAAACGAAATCCGCTTCAATTAAGAGGCTTGGTTCTTGATATAAGCTAGATTCTGATTGAATCAAGAGTACCTTTTCTTGTCGATGTTTTTCAGAGTCTGGACTCTAGATCCAATGTGTTTTTTTTCCAGTTTCTTGAAATTAAATTGCGATTTTACTACAATTTTCCGGCAATAAAATTGTTGGGGTCATCAAAATCTGCGCGATTATCCTCAATCTCGTCGCAATTTTATCTCTACAAAATCCTGTTTGATAAAATCGAAATTTCAATTCAATTTATTATGATTTTTTGCTCGATAATATTGCCTTAAATCGCCGTCGATGAAATCGCGATTTTATTGCCAATTTTAGCGATGAAATTGCAATTTATCCCAATTTCTTATCGACGTAGATAAAATCGAGATACATTCTCCGATCAAATCGCAACTCATCGCGATCACTACTACTTGGGGGTTGTGCTAGTTGGAGAATTGTGTTTTGGTGGTTTAAACATTTAGATTAGCACAAAATAATAGGATCTGCCCAAACATCAAGTCCTTATAGATCAACGGAGAAATTGCCTTTAAAATCCACGGCGTATGCCGTCATCCATTGCGGTAGCACATACCATGGTTCCTTCCACCTCGGTTTTATCAATCAGTGTAGCCTTTATTTGCACTGGCTGCTCGACGTATAACACGGATGAAACCAAGGTGGAGGCATGCACTACCGCGGCGGTTGACTTCATACGCTGCGTATTTTGAAGAGCGAAACCTCCGTTAATATTAGACGTTGAGACTTGGTGTTTAAACAAATTGAATTACTTTTAGCCGACCTATCATCTGAAATCATCGAGTCATCGATCACGATTGTCTCCTCTCTTTTTTAAAATTTTCCTACAACTTACCTACCTGTGGCATATGACATTTAGTGTTCATTTTTACAATTTCGTGTTTCGTCTGAGACTAATTAGCGGATAACTGTCCATCGCTACGCAAACCAGTAATATCTAGCAATATAGTATATAATATAGTAATATAGTATATAATATAGTAATATAGTATATAATATAGTAATATAGTATATAATAAGGGCCCACCATCTTTGGCTCTCCCATGAAAGCACATATCTGCACTGGGAAATCAATGGCATGTATGTTGTTTCTAAAATGGGCCAGGAATAGTGGTTCCTTATTGCAAAATGTAATTCATCTTTCTACTAAAATGTGTATGATTAGGGGTCAGTGTAAGAAAAGGGCCGAAGACTTTACTACTTGATTCGTCTTGGGTTCCTACTATTGGGAGAAATCCTGTGAGATAAAAAAATAAAATAAAAAAAAAATCAGGAGGAAGCTTTGTATTCATTTACGTCTCTGGATAATTCAAGCAATCGATCTGGCAATCATTATTTGGTGGCGGAGCTTTGCGGCTCACAGCTTGAGTCTTTTCTTTTTTGGCATGCTCACATTCTTGATGTTTCCGTCGTCCGACTCGCCTCCCTGAAGTGTTTTAAATGCACGCACTGGAATTCACTTAAAAAACCAACCTGACACGTCCAAGTACTAAAGGATGCATCTTCATCGGATGACTAGGATCGAGGAAAGCTGGGCTGTTCCGATACATTATACAGGGTGATCCAGGGTTAAACGGCCAGACTGTAGGAGCGTGTTCTATGTGTCAAAATAAGACTTTTTTGACTTTTTAAGTTTTTTTCCAAAAGTGCCCCCTGTCGGAGCTGTGGCCGCAGCCCCTTCCCTCCAATTTCTGATAGTAAATCTTGTTTCCTGAATTTTGGCAACATTTGTGAACCAAATGTCATGAAAATTTTTACTACCCTATACTTTTATGCCCTGATTTCATATATGATAAAAAAACACACACAAAAAACAACAACAAATCGATATCTCAGTTTAAAGAGGAGGTTTAGGAATGTCTCGACTCCCGCACTCTGGCCGTTTAACGCTGGATCACCCTGTATAGGGCTGTTCAATATAATTACGCCACGCTAAAACTCGAGGGGCGAAAACGGTCGACAGCCGTATTGAAGGGTTTTTAGGGGTATTCTCCAATAAAATCGGCTAGAAACCTTAGAAATTTTAAATATTTAAAGTGCAGTGTTAAAGGACACGATAAATAGGAATTTGAAATAGGTTTTTCAAAATCTCGTAGCCATTCCATGATAGCAGCCGATCGAAAGGGCGGGAAACCTGCTTTTAAGTGTTTTTACCGACGTATTTGCTGAAAATTCGGTGATTTCGGAATTTTTGACTCCTGATTTACGAATTTGATGTCAGATTTTGAAATGTCGAAACTATATAAAGATAACGGCCAGTCAAAATGATGCAGGATTCGAATTTCTGCTGTTAATGCTCAGACCCGCCACATCCCATCTCGGGCCCTGGTTCCAGTTTTAAGGTCCGGGCCGCAAGCACGGAGGGGGGAGGGGTCCGAGGGGCATCTCCCGAGAAATTTTAGAATTTATACGACTAATCAGACGCATTTTGAAGCTTCCATAAAGAATTTTTCCATCAATTTCTGCGGAATAATTATGTATTTTTTTCTACTTTCAGCACAAAATACTTGCGAATTGTTGCATTCAAGACATCTGGAAAATTTTTATTAATTTTTTTTTGGGGGGGAGGGGGGCATATGATACTATTTTCAGTTCTATAAGGGCCAGGCCCCCCTGGACTCCCCCTTCGTTTGTCTATGGCAAGGGAGTTGAGCCATGTGCCAATGAAGTCGAGGATGCCCAGACTGGAGACTCTTAGTATCTGACGACGGAAGAAAATGAAACGCAGTTACTAAAAATATCCCTCTGTACTGAAAATCTTGAAAATAGATAGAAATTTTCCAAGAAGAATACTTCTTTGAAAACTTAAGACGCATTCTAGAGTGCCCCAGCGTGTTTCTGAAAATCTATTCACCTTTTGCGAGATTTCTAGGGTAAATTTTTCATTTTTTCTTACGAAACAAGGGTTGCATGTGAATTCGTAATGGTTTTTCACGGGTAACACGGGCCCTGGTACCAGGGACCCGGTTTCCCCCCCCCCCCCCCTTGTGGCGGGCCTGCCTTCATGCACGCTGGGCTTGTCGATTTCCTCTGAAATTTTTGCAGTGGTGAATGCATGGCTGAAGTACGCTTCAGCTAGAATTGTATTTAGCAAATGGGTGGTTTTTATAGGAGGATTATAATTAAACAAGTGGTTAGATATGGAAACAAAATAATATGAACTGTGCAAAACGATTATTCCAATAACGGAACTAATTGGCTGTTTTGAAAACGCCTTCAAATGCGGCGTGATACCTCACGCATTCCGGAGAGTTCAAATAGTCGTATCATTGCGCCGTAAGAATGTGACGGAAGATTTAAATGGAGATTGCCTCCGGGCCCGGCCCGGGACCAGGGACCCAGTATCCTCCCCCCCCCCCCCCTTGTGGCGGGCCTGTTATTGCCGGTCTTGCTTTAAGTTTCAAGGGGAAGCCATTCGTTGACACGATAAATACTAATTTTACAGTGGCCTCTCAAAATCTTGAAGCCCTTTCAAGATGGTGGCTGGGAAAACCTACAACCTAAGTCTAACCTATGTCCCTTCACATACCTTTTGTCTTCTTTGTCTATAGCTTTGTCTATCAATTTGAATAATCGGTCCGCAGTATTTTGATCCTCAGCCTTCTGCAGAGGCAGCTGAAGCAAGTTAGAAAAATAACTTTTCTCCATTGAAACCTATGTAAATGAATCGATCCTAGCGGTGCGACAGGACCCTCCGAGAATCGATGCCTTTCCATAGGCTCAAATGGTGGAAAAACAATATCGCCAATTTGCTTGCTCCACCAATGGGCACCATGAGGTCATTATCAGCATACTTCTGTCGATTCTGGAAGGCAGCTGTCACGCGATCACACCGCGGGATGTCTGAAAATGTTCCTACGATCGGAAAGTTTGCAGAGCAATGGGAGGCGACGGATTTTCTGAAGAGTCCGACAACCTTGTTGGATTGTAAATCATGGCGAGGAAGTTTAATCACTTGATCAGGACCCTGGACTAGGCTTATAATTGGGCGGCTGACACGAGAACCGACACACCGGTGGATGGCAAGCGCCCCGGGCCCTAGGGACCCCGGACCCTGCCGTGATAAAATGGGGGTCCGGGTGGTGGGAAGGGGGCGGGCTCCCGGGCAGCAGCAGCGGCCACGAGACGTAGGTGGTTCCGCAACGACGGCGGCGGCGGCGGTAGGAGAGCGCGTATCATACATCCACTTCCAAGGATGAGCGAGGCATGTGTTACGCGATCGGGAGCACCAGTTGGCTGATTATCGACATTTATAGACAAATTGATAGACGAAGGAAACAAAGGGCAAATGGAGCGATACTATTGATCGAGACGGGTAGTTCTCAACAGCAACCGATTTTAACCAATAGTATAGCTCGATTTTCCCTTTGCCTACAGGAAATCTGATGGCCTACCTATAGGGCCCTTCGTATGGATGGCCGCTAGTTCGCCTATTATTTACCTCCTTCGTTCATTACAACAACGCGCATCCACCAAAATACTGCCGAGCAGAGGAAGAACGCCGTATGAACATTCGAGAGTTGCCATATTTCCTTTGATAAAACATGTATTTTTGAAAATATTCATGCGTATTTTTCCTACAAATTTTCAGATATTTTATATTAAATTGCGTACAAAATTGTCTAAAAATTTTGGGAAATAATATTCGCAATTTTCCCAGTAAATTCAGTTTTTAACGGAGGCAACTTGGCAACGTCTGAAGGCTCATAAAGCGTTCTTCTTTAGCACGGCAGAATAGGATCGCTCTATTTTCCCTTTGTCTTCCTGGTCTATCACTTTGTCTATAATCGACCCGCTGCTTAGAGGATTTCTTTAGAAAAAACTTCGGCTCGAGAAACCTCCAAAATCGTCGAACTTAACGGGAGCCATGACGATGCAAAGTTCGAGCTGCAAATTCAGAGCCTGGCGGGAGGGGGGTATTTGAAGATGCAAACTGTCATGTTCGCTTCAAGGTTAGAAATTGTTGACCAGATACACAACATCACTCCCTCAATTTTTTGGTGGAAATATTATTTTCATCTCACTCTAATCTTCTGGATCTTGAAACCATTTTACGTCGAAATTTAATTATCATTGTTGGTAGCTTTGACTGAGACCACATCAAAAATTGGACGTGTCTCTGCCAAACGGAACTATGTACATTATGACGTGAGCCCTGTTATGCGTTTATTCTTATGGGTCGCAGGGCTCACGTGTTAATGCACGTAGTTCCGTTCGATAGGAATACGTCCAATGGGCCTGTTGCAAACTTTTGCTAGAGCAAAAATAAGAGTTGTTTCTTATAGATAATGCCTCAAAAATCACGATGAGCGCATCGGCAAAGTCTGAAATGCACTCATAACTTCACAATCTGCGTAAGAAATTTGCGTTTTTTTAAGCTTCCCGCTTCAAAAACGATACTACGGCATAGGTGAACATTTTGTTAGAGGAGTCGCTCCATCGTCGGCGATATTCATCATGGCCGACGCTTGCACGCAGTTCCGCGCGTAATTCAAGGAGAGTTCAAGGTCAATCAATTCGGGCGTGGAAAATATGAACGTTAACACACCGATTGTTATCTGGTCTAATCCAGTTCAGGTGTTATCTCGTCCCATCAAACGTGTTTTGGCGGATTGGCGTCGGCTATGATGATTATTGCCGACGATGGAACGACTCCTCTTACAAAATGTTCACCTGTGCCGTAGTATCGTTTTTGAAGCGGGAAGCTCAAAAAACCGCAAATTTCTTACGCAGTTTGTGAAGTTATGAGTGCATTTCAGACTTTGCCGATGCGCTCATCGTGATTTTTGAGGCATTATCTATAAGAAACAACTCTTAGTTTTGCTCTAGCAAAAGTTTGCAACAGGCCCATTGTCGTGCTCCCACCTCGAAAATCGAAGGGCGGATGCAAATGTTGGTGCGAGCATTAGGAATATGAAGTGCAGCAATGTTTCTGAAAGAATCGTTTCTCATTTTTACTTTTTTCAAGGAGGGGAGTTTTTTTTTCGCTGGAGTAAGCGGACTTTGAATCTGGAGCGGGCGGACTCCCCACCCGCGCCGAACGGAGGCACAAAGCGAACGGCTTCGGCTGGACTGGCCGAGCCGGAGCCGGAGCCATGTCCCTGGGACGGTTTTCAATTACCCGTCGCTGATTTAGAAATGAGATGCATCGAAAGCTCACTCCGGCGTCCAGCGGCACCGCACGGCCCGGCCGCGGCAGCCCAACGTCCACCGTCCAATGGACCTCCGGCCACGACAGCTCCCTCCGCCGATGTTGCCAACTCCAGAAAATCCCACATACCCATCATCAATACGAGGGACTTTCGGGAAAAACACCCACGTGAAACTAGAGTCTCTTTATACTGAGAGTCAAGACAATTCGGCTCATGGATGTCACAAACGGGAATAAAGATTACAGAAATTGAACGTTTTTCGTAATCTTTGATCGGCCCATTCTCAAATGCCTCTCTCCGTTCCTCCTCTCATTCCGTTTGTTCCTTGCCGAACCCGTAATTCCCTGGTCCATTTCAGATTATAATCTTTGCAATTGGTGAAAATGTAATCTTTAATCCCGTTTGTGACACTGTGGAGGCCTAAAATACGGGAACCAATCAGAAATGGATTCAAATTGTCTTGACTCTCAGTATAAAGGGACTCTAGAAAATCCCACATACCCATCATCAATACGAGGGACTTTCGGGAAAAACACCCACGTGAAACTACTCGACGGTGAAACTACCAAACCACGTATCCCGGTTTGCGACGTCGCAGACTTCCTGTCATACTTTATTTTTTAAATGAAAAACTACTTAACATCCAATCTTGAAAATTTCTGTGATTTTTCCTCTTTGTGCGGAGAAAATTCCGTGAAAATTTCAAGGAATGATATTGATTTGGTCTCCTTCAAAAAAATAAAATGTGAGCATAGATTTTTAAACACCGCAAACGAGATACGTGGTTTGGTAGTTTCACCCTCGTACTGCAGTCCTAAGGAAAAACGCCGTATGAACCCTCGTCAGTTGCCGAATTACCTTTGATCAAATACGAATTACCTGCACGGACGGAGAAAAACTTCGTGTGTGGGACCCGAAGTTGAGGTCATATGGATCTCTGAAGTTTTCGGATCACGTATCTAAAAACTTCAGGTCCAGCTGCCGAAGTTCGGGTCAGACAGCAAGGCACTCGTATGACCGAGTACTTCGATGTGTGACCCGACCCTTCGTATACGTCGAAGTACTTCAAATGTCTGACCCGAACTTCGGCAGCTGGACCTGAAGTTTTTAGATACGTGATCCGAAAACTTCAGAGATCCATATAACCTCAACTTCGGGTCCCACGCACGAAATTTTTTTCTCCGTGTGGGAAACTCGCAAATATTTTCCGTTCAATTTTGTCAGAGAGCTTTCTTCGTAGATATGCATATCGTCTTGAAAAACATGTCAATGAAGAGGCCGTAAACCTCTTAGATAGTACAATATTAGTGAAAAGATTGAAAAGGTGAGAGACCTTTGAACTCCCATCAAGATTTACTTTGTAAGTAGACTATAAGGTATGAATGAGAATGTAAATGGAGGGCGAAAGGAAGAATGTGAAACAGTTAAACTAAAAACCTTCATGTTTATAATACCTCTAAAAGAGAAGGCAGAGAATTTAACAATTCCTGTTTTTTTGGATACTCATCGTCGTATTATCTAACGTTACCCTGTAAATTTAGTGTAATTCGTTTAGTTTTAAACCATGTAGATAGATACAAGGAAATACTTGTAGTGGTTACGATGTATTAAAATACA
Source organism: Bemisia tabaci (assembly GCF_918797505.1). NCBI lineage: Eukaryota > Metazoa > Arthropoda > Insecta > Hemiptera > Aleyrodidae > Bemisia > Bemisia tabaci. The sequence continues at coordinate 3,633,784 of NC_092794.1, forward strand.
ATTCCTTCATAAAGAAAAAAAAACTTTCTTCGTAATTAGATCGAAATTATCTGAAAATATTCATAACTTTCCTAAAAAATAAACATTTTAATGTGGGAAATTTGGCAACTCTCAAATGTGCATACAGCGTTTTTCCTTAGCACGGCAAAGTACTTCATGGATCGTACTTAAAGAGTGTGCGTTCTGTGTGTACAATCATGTGAAAACCCACCGGCTCATGGAAGAACTTAAGAGCAACAACGACTTGATGCAACCATTCGTCCTCGATGGATGCCCATATTGCATATACGAAACATTGAAGGCGCGCCGACTTTCAGAGATTGAGCATTCACGTGCACACCGGATTGAGCCACCTCAAACCACGGAACATTTTATACACTGGAAAAAAAATCGCTTGGAGCTAGAGTCCAGACTCTAAAAAACATTGAGAAGAAAAAATACCCTTGTTCGAGAGGATTTTTCCATGAATCAAAAGGAAATCCGCCTAAATCAAGAGGCTCGGCTCTTCGATTCAAGGAAAAATCGGATTGAATCAGGAGTATTTTTTCTTGTCAATGTTATTTGGACTGCATTATTTGGACCTACAAATTCTGGCTCAACTGGAAAAACACTTATGTGCACAGGGAAACTAATGGCACATACGTCGTTTTCAAACCGGGCTAGAATTTATAGTTCCAAATTGCAAAATGTAGTCCATTTAGAGTCTGGACTCTAGATCCAAGCGACTTTTTTTTCCAGTTTAGTCTTTCCTTAAAACGGCTTATTTTTTTAATTTTTTTTTTTTTACGAAATTATTACTTCATTTTGAGAACATTTATATTTTTAAAACGTGGCAAATATTTGTAAAACCTTTTCCAAGCGACATTAATCTCAATGAGCCGCAGTTGTGCCGACAGAAACTGCAAAAATGAATAAAACAGGAAAAAAACCAAGAAGCACGCAATCTTTAGTTTTAACCCATTTGTACATCGATCTTTTAGAGTCAAATGCGAGGGTTTGGTTGTGCATACACCTCGCAGTAGCACAATAAAAGCACAAAATGTAAAAGAAAAAATTAAGGTGCTTTGGAAATCATTAAATTTGACACGGAACCACCGATATATAAAGCACACATTTTATTATTATTCTCCTTTGATAAATTGATACATATTTTTTCCTCATCAACTTAAATGAGAATATGCAATGCAGAGTGTGCAAACATTTCAAAATCATGTGTTAAAAAACGCTGACTGTATGCGAATATAAATATTAAATCCTAACAGAGCGGAGCGGCGTGCTGCCAGCGCGAGAGGCTCACTAGCGCCTACAAACCTAAGTGGATACTTCACGCATTGCACAATGCTTGAAGTATCCACTTAGGTTTGTAGGCGCCAATGCGCGCTTCGCGCTGGCCGCCCGCCCGCCGTGCGGCGTCGCCGGAGGCAACTATTTCACAACAGAGGTGATGCACACTATTATACGAAATTGAACGTATTAAGAATGACAGGCATCCTTTAAAAGTACAGATCTTTCCTCGCAAAATATAAATCAAGATACTTATCGTACACAGGAAACATCTAAGAGCCTTTAGCTGAGGCAAATATAGAGGTTTATCCGGTTCAGGTATACCAAGGTGGGAATTTCTTGAAAGATAATTAAGTCCTGTTACACCCAAGAGGTGTAGAGAGTTTTAGTGAATTTTGTCTCATGAAATGGAGGCTCCCCCATTTTTACCAAAACTCTAAACTATATATTATTCTCCGTTGGACCAAACAGACAAAACAAAAAAACAAGCAAACCCTCATTCTTCAAAGATATTATACATTTTCATCCAAAAACGTCGTGAGCAATGATCGTTTGTATTTACATGTGGGCCAATTAACTTTGGGTCTCAATTGGCACGTGGACCAAAACTCCCGTGCCGAAAAAACGCGTGGACGTAAATTACTGGAAAAAACAGGTGCGCGGACAAAAAATCGTTGACGAAATGTCCTGTAACCGAGATGGATGCCGTCATGCAGCTCTTCGTTGGTTATTAACTCATGAGCCCTGTCCACAACGCTCTCGTGCCATGCCCAAGGCTCATATATCCCGCATTCAGTTGGCACTTAGCTTGCCGCTTTTCCAATTTTTCAAAAGGAATCACGCCCACTGACCACATTGTTTCTTATCCAGCTTCCTAGAGCACAACCCATATTTATCACCTGCACCTAGTTCTGTTCGATAGAATTACGTCCAATTCAAGCTACTCTTTTTTGCCTATGTTAGAAGCATTTCGACGATGTCAGTTGGCAATCACACAACTCGATTTGCGACGTCGCAGGCTTCCTATCATACTTTATTTTTTAAACGGAAAACTACTCAACGGCAATTCTTTAAAACTGCCGTGATTTTTCTTCTCTGTGCGGAGAAAATTCTACATTATCTTCAAGGAATGATGTCAATTAGTTCTCCTTTAAAAAAATAACACAGAGGCGGAGATTTTCAGACACCGTAAAGGAGTTATGGATTGCCGACTTAGGGCCGTTTGTAAGATCTTTTGTCAACCTCTGGTCACCAAACCAGTGGTCAGACTCTGACCAGCAGTCAATCTGCAAATCAGCCTAACTACCGGTTTACGAGAAAGAACAAAGGCTGACCGGGACTTGACCTGAAGAAAATTGGACGTCATACACACCTACCTCTGGTCAAGCTCTGGTCAGCTCCAAACCACCACTTTGACAAGCACCGAACCAGAGGTCTTACAATCGGCCCTTACACCGTCGATTTTTCCTGGATCCCAGAGAAATTCACCTTGAGCCAAGATAAAAAGAAAAGGAAAAAGAACCCATCTTGACGGCACATTGAGAATCATCATGCTTGAGCGAAGCAACTTGTTCTCGTAGCGTGATTTACCAGGGCAGGAGTTGCAGGATAAATCAACGACTCATTCGGCAACACAGGCACCTGCTCTTGTCTTCGGGTGCTCCTTCGTTGCTCTACGTTGATTGATGGCCCATCGATTCGGTTTGGGTTTTTCACCATTCACCATTCGCCGTTCACCATTCAACCCCGCGCGTGCTCGTAATTAGAAGACATGCAAAAAGTACCCACTCCTGGTAACAAATACGGCCAGCCAGGCTTCGGTAATGCTAATGAGAGCCCCTTCCGTTTTTTACCCGTTTTCGTCGAGCGCCGAGCGTTCCGCGATTAGCTATGCCCCAGTGTGCGTTGCCCACCAGTGGCGTGGCGTGCTTTACGATACATCGATCGATCTGCCATTTAAACCTATGGAAAAAGATCGATATACAGGGTGTTCGCAAGAAACGCCTTCATAATCGATTCTTTGCCGTAGCTTCAAATGGGGAAATATCGATAATCGATCATTCGAGCCTCGCCACTGATGCCCACCAAGAACCAGTAAATGGCCTCGGACCAAACGACCTGTCGATAGTAACGTCAATTGCTACGAGGCTCAACTTGTGCATTATCCATAGCTTCATTCTACAATGGTGCGTGCGAATACGGCCAGTGGCGAGGCGTGAATGATCGATTATCGATATTTCTCCATTTGAAGCTATAGTAAAGAATCGATTATGAAAGTGTTCGTTACGAACATCCTGTCTATCGATCCTTTTCCATGGGTTTAAATGGCAAATTGATCGATATATCGGAAAGCAAACCAAGCCACTGATACGGCCCATGTCGAGGTCCTTCCCTTACCTGTAAGTAGTCTAGCACCAGGGCCGGACTGACCCGGGTGGTAAGGTTGCGATCGCCACCCGGGCCTCGTAGTGTACGGGCCCTTGTACTGTACTGGGCCTAGGATTTTGTTCTTTCTCAGCTTTTCCAACTCGAATCCTAAAATTTTTGATTAAGGTTGTATGGATCGCATTTAGCAAAAAGGTACCAGCGTGATTACAGTGGTGTAAAAATGTTGCTTCCTCATAATTATCTAAAAAATCTCCCAGAATAGCAAATAGTTTTTTCTCCCTACCAAGAAATAGTTGATTTTAAAGGAAAATAATTGTACAAATTTGAACACCGTCCATATATTAAGTATTTTTAAAAGAAAAGAAGATGAAGCACCATTTAGAGAACGCACTGTAACCGCGCTGGTCCCTTTTTGCTGGATGCGATCCATAAGTTCTTCCGTTTTGAAGCAAACGATACGTCGAGCCACTATCGAATGCGATCCATTCTAAATGGGCGAGCGAAGGATGACAACGTTGACGAGATTTATAGAGCTGCTTTATCAACGAGCGCATTTCCACGGTAGGTATAGCGTGCAGCGTCGGAGCGTAAAACGGATCGACAGCATAGAAGACCGCCACGGTTAGGCAGGACGGCGAGGGGCGGGAGGTGGAAGGGGAGGGCTAAAAAATAAAGATAAAAATAAATGAAAAAATAAGAATGTAGTATGGTAATTGAAGTATTAATGCTCCGGGACAAACAAATTATCAGAGACCGCGCCGAAGCTGCAGCGGACGGCCCGCGGGGTTTCGCGGGAGGAGCACCCACCGAGGGGGGGCGGGGGACCGGGGGGAGGGGGGAGAAGATGCAAAATGATTGAGATTAAACGCGGGGAGAAGCTGAAGCGTGGGAGGGATTCGACCCCCTCGTCGCTTAATGTGGCGAGGGGGCCGTTGAGGGGGGTAGCAAGGAGAGGGAGGGGGGGGTCTGGGTCTTCAGGCTAGATCTGCAGATTCGCAGATGTGCCAAGTTGTCAGATTTCGTGCGATGCTTCAACTTCACGAACGCACTTTTCCATGCGGTATAGTGCCGTGCTAAGGAAGAACGCCGTAAGAACATTCGAGGATTGCCAAATTTCCTTCGATAAGATGTTCATTTTGTAGGAAAGTTATGAATATTTGTCCTTGAAATTTTCAGGAACTTTAGGTGAAATTGCGAGAAAAATTATCTTACAAATTGGAAGGGAAATATTCCTAAGTTTGCCGGGAAATTCGTGTTTTCTCAAAGGAAATTTGGCAACGCCTGAAGGTTTATACGGCGTTTTTCCTATGAAAGAGCATGGACACGTCGTTGGTAATTTTGTAGGTTAGGTCATGGAGCCACTAGGGTCCAAAAAGGTAGCCAACTCAAATGAACTTAGATTATCCATCAAAAAATCTTACTTAAGATTACAATTGGAAGTAATACTGCCAAACGGAGCTATGTGTATTAAGCCATGAGCCCTGAGACCCATAAGAACACATGCATACAAAGGCTCACGTCATAATGCACATAGTTCCGTTTGACAGAAATACGTCCAATTGTAACGACCCGGTGTTTGCAGAGCACGGATTTGACTTGGTTTTCGCATTTTACTCATTTTTGCGGAAGGACGCTCAGTTTTGAACATTCTCGGCCATCTTGGTTTGATATTGGAATCTGAGGATTGGCAGCGGCATGTTTTTAGTGTTTTTCATGTTAGAAAATCGGCTGCCGGAAAATCTAAGGAAAAAACGCCGTATGAACCTTCAGGCATTGCCAAATTTCCTCCAATAACAACCGAATTCCCTGAGGAAGTTGTGCCCTGGTAAAAATTGGCGATAGGAGCTGCGTTTCAAAATACCATAGGAGTTCTTTTAGCCGACTGACGAAGGCGATAGAAAATCATATAGCTGGCTGTAGAAAGTGGAAAAAATCATACTGCCGGGCTACACGAAGCGATAAAAAATTATACAGCCGGGCTGTAGTTCCTATCGCCGGGCTTTACACTTTATTGCCTGGCTGTTGCTTTTTCTCCATCGGCTATAAAAGGCTATAAGAAATTGTGTAGAAATTCGTGTGCTTTGTAAATCCTTAAGTTTGTACGGAATCACCTTAATATTTACAAAACGCACATTATATTTTCCTTTACCACATATTTTTTTCATCAATTAAAATGAGAATAATCCATACAGAGTGTGCAAACATTTCAAAGTCATGAGTTGAAAAACGCTGCCTCCACGAGATTAAATATTAGAGCCTAACACCAAGCGGAGCGGCGGCGCACTGGCGCCTACAAACCTAACAGGGATACTTCACGCATTGCGCAATGCGTGAAGCATCCCTGTTAGGTTTGTAGGCGCCAATGCGCGTTTTACGCTGGCTGCCCGCCCGCCGCACCGAAGCGTACCACGGCGCTTGAAGCAACTATTTCACACCAGAGGTATTGCACAGTATCATACGAAATTGAAGGCGCTCCAACATATTAGGAATGGCAGGCATCCTTCAAGAGTACGGAGCTTTCCTCGCAAAATAAATCAAGATACTACGGCCCAAAAAGAGAGCAGTATTCCAAAAACTCACTAAGTCCTAGCATCCGTAATTAGTAACGTTTAGCATACACTTTATCGCCACGCTGTTGCTTACTCGCCATCGGCTATAAAAGGCTATATAAATTGTGTTGCCAGCTATAGAAGCTATTGGAAATCTTACAGCCGGCTGTAGGTCTATGGTATTTTGGAACACAGATTCTACTGCCAATTTTTACCAGGGTGAATATTTGTTTCCAAAATGTTCACACAATTTTTTGCACAATTTAATCTAAAATATCTGCAAGTTTCAAGGAAAAATATGCAAAAATTTCGTCAAAGATAAACATTTTATCGAAGGAAATTTGGCAACTCTCGAATATTCATACGGCGTTTTTCCTTAGCACGGCAGTATAGTCCCTAAGAGCTCCATATTTCGGCATGTTCATACTCTCCCCATTTTTATACTCTGGTTATTGTTAGGGGATCCTCAGCTTCGGCGCGATGCATTTTGGGTACGATCGATGCCTTTCAAATTTTAACCGTTGATTGATTTATTTCGGGAACGTCAAAAGTTTAGCTTATAGATCGATAATTAAAGAATGTTCATGCTGGACATCATTTTCAAACATTTTGGAAAAAAAAGTCAATAGTCTGTCGCCAATTTACGATATCGACATTGATACATTGAAACCGGTTGAAATATTTGAGAAGTACTTTTAACTCTATTTTAGGAATACGGGAGATAATTTTCGGCACGAACATTCCCCAATGATTGATCAAGAGACTTGAACCTCGATTTTTCCAAAATAATTTCCCTACTGGTTAGAATTTGGGAAGACATCGCTCGTACCCAGAATGCATTGCGCTAAAGTTGAGGATGCACCTTAAAACCAAAAAATTCGAGAGATTAAATGAGGGGCTTAGAGGACGAGGTGCATAGGTGCAGTTTTTTTTAAAAAATTTAGATATTAATTATTCCAAGTGAAGTTAGTCTTAATGCATATCCTGTGAAAAATTCGCTCACAAATTCAAATGTTTAAGCATCAATAAGTCACTTTGAACTTTCTTTCCACCATAAGGATCCGTGTAATTTCGAAACTTCAAACACGTATTTTCCGAAATGGCAAAAACTGCACTTGTGCGCTTTGTCCTCCAAGCCCCTCGAATCTCACGGGAAATGGAACGTTTACTTGAGAAACAAAGTATAAGATAAACGTTGGTAAACAGCCCCACGAAGCAATATTGTATCAATCTCACCTCAATGTATCTATAATCTAGACAATTTTGAGTGGAAACTTCAAAACAACGTTAAGATTATGCTACGTATGAGATAAATGATCTCATGGGGTATTGTACCAATAATGGAGGTAGAATTTGGTACAAATCAGTGCTAGTATTTATTTCCGGCTTGAGTGTTTATCTTGAATGTGTTGAAATTACTTGCAAGACCTTTGTCTGACCAACATGAAATACTGATCTCACAGTGGTACAGTGGTAGAGATCTCGTTCAAAAATATCTTGGAAATATCGCCTGATATGACGTCATTAAAATAACTATCTGATGACATTATCGACATTTCTAAGTCAAAATGCTGACGACATAAGTTGCTATAGTGATAAGTGAATTAAGCATGTCGTTTGTCGTCATATTAAGACGAAATACATAAAAATGAGCGTGGTCTTGAAGACAAGCATCATGAAGTTGATAATATTGATATGCAAGTCCAGATATGTCTATTTTTGCGACGCATAAGACAACCAATAGGAAACCTCTGTTGATATATGTCATCAGAGTTAAAAAGGAGAACCTTTTCCGAGTCCAAACTTGGATAACCCTTTGTTGCACGGTGGTATACATGTCATACCACTTCGGTTTTTAATTTTTACAGCGCTGCCAATGTGATGAGCGGGCTCAACTACTGAATCATTGGGTCCAATATACCTTTAGTTATCATTGCTAAATGGTATGACCATTCATTTTTACAAAGTGACATGGCTACAGCGTATTGTATGTCATGAAAACCCGGTATTTTAGGTTATGTCGGATCCGCATTGTTTTTCTTCGAGTCGTGTGTGAAAAATAGGTGTTATTTTTTAGATAAATGTGATTCTCTAATCTGACTAGCCGTAATTTACTAGGTGCATTGCAGTTTTTACTTGATTTTTCATTTTGGTCGATTTTCTGAGCTGAAATAAAGTGGTATGACAGTTATACCACCGCACACACAGCATTTTGTAGAAAAATCAATTTTCTGTGCATTCTCGAGGAAATTTTTCTTCCCGTTTCAAGTTTTGATCCCACTGTCACTCGAGAACCGACAATTCCTTGTCCTAAGCGTATTTCTCGGGTGAAGGGCGAAGCTACTACCTCTCAAATTCAGTCGCCATCTTGGATTTGGGGCACCCTCTTTGACCGGGGTTTTTTTTTATGACTGCATGCTTGAAATGTGCGACTAAAGTGATACAAGAATTGAAATCTAACTTGTCTAATCACATAAAATCCAAAAAATGCTCCCTCCTACCTTTCAAAATTGGCAGCCATCTTGGATTTAGGGTACCCCCTTTGAAAAGGAGGCCTTTGTGACTTCATATATGAAATTCACAACAATAATTTTATCAGAATTGATATCTGATATTGATATCAGATGCCTGATCACGTAAGAATTTAAAAAATACACCCCCCTGCCTTTCAAATTTGACCGCCATCTTGGCTTTTGGGACACCCTCTTTGACCGTGGGGGGGGGGGGGTTGGTGGGGGTGTTATGACTTTATATATGATGTGGGTGACCAAAGTGACATTGGAATGGATACCTAACTTGCCTAATCACTTATAATTTCAAAAAATGCACCCTCCTGCCTTTTAAATTTGGCCGCCATCTTGGATTTAGGGCACCCCCTTTGAGCAGGAGGCCTTTATGACTTTACATATAAAATTTACGAAAAAAGGTACATCAGAATTGATATTTCAAGTGTCTGATCAAGTAAAAATTTAAAAAATACACCTTGCTGTCTTTCAAATTTGGCCGCCATCTTGGATTTGGGGCACTGTCGTTGACTGGAGGGCTTTTATGACTTCACATATGAAATTGACGATCAAATTTACATCAGAATTGATACCTCACTTGCCCAATAACGTAAAATTTTTAAAAAAATGCACCATCCTGCCTTTCAAATTTAGTCGCCATCTTTGATTTGGGGCTTTTTCGTTGACCGGGGGGCTATTATGACTTCTTATATGAAATTTTGAATCCTTATATGAAATTTTGGACCAAAATTTCATAAGAATTGATATCTCACTTGCCTAATCACGTAAAAATTTACAAAATGCCCCCTCCTGCCTTTCAAAGTCAGACATCTTGAATTCGGGGCAGTATCTTTGACTTTGGAGGGGGGGGGGCTGTTTTGACTTCATACATTAAATCTACTACCAAAATGACCCAGAAAATGATACCGCACATGCCACTCTTTATTGACCACAAATATTCTTTAGTTTTTTCCTCCCCCCCCTCCCACAAAAAAATAATTTTCCCCTAGAACTTCAAATATGCACCCCCTTTCTTGTTCTTCCTTTCCCCCATTCCTTCCACCCTAATTCTGTGTAGTCGCAAAGGTTTTGGATGTTGACCTTTTTCATATTCATTTAAAACAAATTTTGCTTGTGTTTGAAATTTAAATTTTGACTTTTTTTTATTTATTTATTTTCATCTTGACTGCCGTTCTCCGCTCGCTGGACCCCCCCCCCCCCACCCCCCACCCCACCTATACTTGACCCAGAAATGATATATGTGATAATCGATATCACTAAAATTAGAAAGTTGAAATCATACATACATACAAATGTACTCTATGTATTAAAATCCAATGTGGTCAGCAAAGTGGTATCACAATTATACCACCGCACAATGAGAAACCTGGAAGGTGAGTGTGCGGTGGTATGACAGTTCTACCACTTTTCCTACCCCTACAGTATTTTAGAGAAGGGATGAAAAAAATTTTTGAAGCGTTTTTTGTGCTTATCTTTATCATTAAAATTTAACCATAACATTTTTTTTAAAAAAAATGAAAAAAAAATTTCCGTGCAACAAAGGGATAAACGGACACAATTTCTGAGTCTGGATAGAGATGTCATAAGTGACGTATGAGCATGCCTCTTTCTTACCAAATAAAAACGAAAGACATATCGATGGTGATACTGCATGAATGTGTACCTCGCTTTGCAGCATTGTAGACTTCCTGCCGCACTTCATTTTTTACGTAGAAAACTAATCAACTTCATTTCTTTAAAAATTCCCCGATTTTGCTGCTCTGTGTAAAAAATATTCTGTGAAATTTCAAGCCATGATGTTAATTCGATCTATCCTCTCGAAAAAAATGAATAAGAGCGGAGATTTTGAGACACTGCAACCGAGATACGCACTTTTGCAGCTTTACCGTCGATGTGTTTGGAGTCCATGCGTCAAAGAGAAAAAAAGGCATGTGATCAATTTATTTTGGTTTAGGATGCTTTACATGGTCATATGGCCATGAAATTTTTGGTTTTCGTGTGCACGTACGTCGTAAAGCTTACCAAAAAACTTAGAAATGATGATCAGTTTTGGTGAAGTAAGCCATTGTGTCTTTGCATATACCTGGACGTGTTTGATTGAATCATCCATCTTCGGTAAAATTTTGAATCAAGTTGGGAGATTTTCGTAACGTAAATGAAAACAGAATATTTCATTTTTTGAAAAAAAACAAATTATAATTCTTTACATCATTTTTTAAATGTACAATTAAGGACATAAAAGGGTGCAAATCAGTTAAAAGAGAATAAATAAACTAAACAAAAATATACAGAGAGGAATTTACAAATAAATTAAGAAAATAATACAGACAAAAGAGCAAAGAAACGAAAAACATGGTTGAAAAATTACAAGAGTAAAAATAATAATTTTACATTCGCATATCGAGCGAAAATCGATAGCTTCAACATTTACTGCATGGTTGTGAACTAGAACAATGGATTCTCCTGTTTTTTAATTGATTTTTTACGCTTTGGTGGACAAAATGTATTCAAAATCATCGCAAAATCGTTGAATACTTTTTTTAAACAAAAAATCTCAAAGAAATCAACATTTACGAAATTTTATTCTCACATTGTTTATTCAATTTAAAATGAACGTAAGACTAAATAGGAAAATAAAACGCAAAGTAAACGCATCTACTGAAAGGAAAGTATTAATAGAGTCCCATTGATTATAACGTTTGGTTGATAGTCCTTTGATCAAAATTGAGCCTTGCGAAAGAAAACAAGGAAAATATCATCATAAAAAATGATGTAAAAATGATAATAATAAAGAACAAAAAATGTCTGATTAGATCTTCAAATTATATAATATGTTGATAACAAAAGCTTCAGAAAAATTGAGTGACGAGAACAAAAACTGATTGAGATCCAAAAATACACAATATTACGAAAATTACGAAAGTTACAGACTCTTAAGACCAAAATTTTCCAATGGAAGAAAGAGAGAGAGAAGGGGTAAAGAGAGACAGGATTATTTAATTCTCTCTAGATGCTAATGCTTTTCTTATAACTTAGAGAAGAAGTAAATGATGGACTGATGCAGAGATATGCTTACCACAGAAAAAAGAAGGATCATAATATTGGAAAAATAACTGAAGGAGAATGATGCCATGTTAGATATATGAAAATGGCAAGATTAAAGTCCACCTGCGTTAATATTTGTATGAGAGCTAAAAAAAATAAGTTGACGGAACATTATCAACTCATACTGATCATTAACCTTTTGAGTTTCAGCTGATTTTTAAAAATCGCAGAAAATTATCAAGGATAATTAGCTACAGTTCCATTTCACCAGATACATAGGCTGGAAACGGATATGACGTAAGAAAGTTGGTGTGAAATGATAGGATCAGAGCCACCGTCAATGAATATTTGACTATAGTAAACTTACATGATTGTTCTTACATTGATCTTAAAGTAGGAAATGAAGAAAGAAAGTCTCCTCTTTTCCACCCGAAACTTCTTTTTTGTAAACAAAGATTAGTTACACAGTTCTGATATCTCTCTCTGTTATTGTTTCATTAGCTTTTTATACGTGCGCTGTAGCTTTGAGGTATTTAGAATTCTACGATTCAATTTGAAACTTCTTTTTAAAAACACTGTGTTGGGCATCAGCGTAAGATATCACTAAGCAATTCTATCATTTGAGTTGATAAAATCCGTAAATACTTAAATCCGGCCGATAAATCGGTGACTGTTAAAAAATATTACAATTTTAGCCATAAAAATGTGACACAATCAGGAAAGTTTTATTGCGACAGACTTTTACCACCCATTTTAGCCAGTATACACTGCACGGAGAAAAATTTTCTGTTGGATTAATGAAGATTCCAACTAATAATTTCCAGACGAGAATTCTAGTTGCGTCAACAGGAAAGCTCCTTGTTTCAAACGGAATTGTTGTTATTTTAAAGAGACGCCCTATCACATTGAAGACATTATCAGTAGACTCAAACAGGATTCTCGTGCAGAAATTATTATCTGGAACATGTTTCCCACAATCAGTGACTTTGGCAGTAACATATAAACGCGTAATTTGCTATTACCTACGTATCGTAGTATCAGTTCAAGTTAATAAGATGTTAATGATGGACGTTAAAAGGGGGAACTTAAATTGAAGATTAATGAGAGAGTGGAGAAAACGAACATGCAATGAAAGAAAATGAGTAAATGCTACGTACATATGGCAAATGAATACAAAAAGTTAGACGATGCCACTAAAATTGAGATTACAAATCTAGTATAGAAAAAGGAATGTAACGGAATTTTCATTACATGCTGTATGATTGATTTTCTCTCCCTCTCTCTCTCTCTCTCCCTATTTTCTTGAATGACAGTCATCGCTGAGATTTTCCTGATTTTTGTTAGTACATTGTCCAAAATTAAGTATTGGTTATTTTTAACGAAAATCTTGAATGATGGGATCACCTCATTTTTGACATTGGGTTTTAAGTTGAACTGCTGCTGATTAACTTGGTTAGGGACGTTGTTTATCGGTTTCAATGAAGAACAAGTAGTGATGATATTATTGTGTACAATAATATGAAACCATAGTGAATATAATACGCAATGAAGACAATTCTAGTTAGAACGGAAAATTAATTTTGATCAGGAGGCAGGGGTGCGGGATAGTCTTCTGGAATTAGAGGTTATGGATAAAAATACAAGAGGGTAAGAGAGATTGTAAATGATTACACGACTATTGCAAATATTGAGCTTCTACGTGAGTACAACACTGATAGGTTACGAAAACTAAATTTTTACAAAGAAAGAAAGGGATGAAAGGGATCTGCATAGTTTAACAAGAATAGTAGATTTGAAAAAAAGAAGGAGAAAAAAAAAAAAAAACTTCCGAAAGGAAGCATGGACTTCCGAGACTATGAAGTAAAGGATAGAATAAGACGCGTGCACTTCAAGTCATTTTTTTTAGAAAAAATGCAGAATTTTTGACGAGAATAAATTTCCACAGCTATTTGAATGATGAGTTAGACATTGTTTTCAATTTAAAGTAATAGTTATACTGTGTGAGCATCCTCGCTATAACTTATCTCCTTTTTCTATATTCTGAATTATTTCCTCAACGCCACTAAAGTGATGGAATCTATCTGAGTTGGCCTTTTGGATCTGACTCATATATGTAATTGTTCATAGGCATTTTGAGGAGATGAGTAGGTATTAGGTGTAATCAAGCGGACTCATTTATATGTAAATTAATGCTCATAAACATCAATATTATGACACTTACAATTCTCTAGTAGTCAAAAATGAACGACTTAAGAAAGGATCTTTTAACACAAGAGGAAAAGTGAAAGAATAGATGGGATAGTATTCATAATTTCATAAGTTTAGCAGAAACATCTACGAAACATTCAAGCCTCTACTGAAACAGCGGGTTCATGAGAAGATGCACGATTTAAACGGTTCAGAAAATAATTTTTCGAGGAAAGCAGCATTAACAGTTACTTGAGGAACAATTAATGATTAGCAACTGTAAAAACATGTATAAATTTAAATACCGTTAATGGAAACTAAAAACTCTCTGAACATGCCAGAACTAAAAAGGCACCTAATTTCCAACACACCAATGGAGGAAGAATTTACGGACCTTACTCTGAAAATCTCGAGGAAAACATCAAAAAGAAAATAAAACACAAAGGAGGGACGTTTTACCGACTTAAAACAATAAAACAACTGATGATCAGTCGCCAAATACTAGATAAATTGTGGAAACAAGAAAACAGAATTAGGTACGAAAATATCAACCAGCAAATGTTTAGTTCTCCGGCATTTTGAAGAAAAAGAAATTACTATCACAAGTAATGCCAGACAACAAACACTTTTATCTACTTATAAACTCAAAACGTCGGTATTTTTTCCGCCGTCTTTCGTGCCAGAAAAATAAAACATAATTTACTCTGCAATAATTACACATAAATGTAATGTTTTTTTGAATATTTACGGTATTGGCTGCAGTATGAAAATTCAATCAGCTAAAAAATTTAGTGTAACAAAAATATATCATTAAGAATGATGAATGAACCGAGTTCAGCCTATCACAATGAGTTATTTGTACTGTTAACCAAAAGCTGGCCCATGACAAAAGAAATCTATCGTTAATAACTCGAGATTCGAAATCTCGAAAGCTCAGTTATTTCTTGACTTGTTCATTGGCATGGATATCAGCCGGAATATCCAAATACTGAGTACAGTTCAACAATGTAGCTGGTTTGACCAAACACTTGTTGCGAGCAACGATGCCATTAGTTTTGACCCCTTCCATATTAAAATACGACCTCTCTCGCTATTTCCCCCTCCCTCTTGGAGCATAATACTCATCCTACATTGGCTTAGCCTTAGTTAAAGCGACCGCCATCTTAATAACATATCACCGGTATCATATTTTAACATTTTCCTTTTCTTTTTAGGCACAAAGAGTTTCGAATTTGTAAAATAGATAATTAATTTCTTAGAAAAATAAATTTCAACTTTTAACACTTTTTAAAACAAAACCGATGAGACGATTTACTATTTTGGGAGCAGAAATATTAAACATTATTGTAAAGAGCAGAAAACATCCTCCACTAGGTGGTTTTGTATTGTTGCAAGGAGATTGACCCCTTGATACGATTAAACATTTGTTTTCTCTCCCAGATTAGTAAAAATCGGCTCACTGAGCAATGACCTATCCAGCTGATACCATACTTTTTTGAAAATCAAGGGTAACAATTACTGTTGATTTATATTTATAACTAGATACATGTTTTAAGAGTAGAAGTTTATAGTTAAAGGACGTCAAATTTGCGCCTAAAATGAGAGAAGTCAGTAAAAAAATATAAAAGTACCTAATTTTGCATCAATCAAACGAAATAATTGAAAAGAAACAACCTTTCGACCAACAAAGAAAGAAAATTTGACTAAAAGAAAGCATCTGTAACTTACATCCACTAAAAAATTATTGTTTTCCTTTTTTATGAGATATTTCATATTTTGAGCAGAGGAGTAATACAAATGTTTACATTGAGCAATTGAGAACATACATAAGCAACAGTTAATCTAAAGGTGGATACTTTAGGATTAATGTGTGATAATATGAAGAAGTTGATCAAATAGAGGCTACTCTAACAAAAGATGAAATGTTGAGTAAGGACCTTTACAGCGTGTATGAGTTTATCGTACCCCACGTCTACAATACATTCAAAACAAACCGACAGGACACATAATCATGAAACAACACAGCTCCTCTCATTAATCACGTATGAGCTGTATTTTGGGAGTATTATTTGAAAAAACATATCTGCTTTGTTAATTTTAAATTAGAACTGAGAAAGAAGAAGGAGACGAACGGATAGGAACGATTTCCGAAGGTCAAAGGTACAATTTAACGATTCTCAGAAATATTGAAGTTGCCAGGAAATCGTCAGAGGAGAGGAAATGCAGCAGCCACGTCAATTTTGCGATATTCGATACTTCGCTATTCGATGGTACTCATGTGAACACTCAGATTCTACTTTGAGAATTTAAATTGATTACTTTCCCAATGGTCAAGCATTGATGAATTTATAACTTATCGTAAACAAGAAATTTTCCTTGAGAAAAGGATTTGGACGTTGGCAAATATAAGGCATTAAACCAAGGGAGAAAATCAACTGGGGTTTTTACGCTACAATCATCGAAAATGGAATATATTGAGAACGACGCAGCCACAAGAGAAAAAAGCGAGGACCATTTGGACTACATAATCCAATTTGGAGCTACAATACCTGGCTCATTTTAAAAACAGCATACGTGTCATTAGTTTCCCTACACAGATAGGTGCTTTTACGTAAGAGCCGGCTTAGCTCCTTACTGCGAGAAGTCCATTATTTTACTTATCCCGAAAACAGAACGCCGTGTGAGCCTTCCGACGTTACCATATTCCCTGTGATAAATACCAATTTCCTGGAATTTTTTTACAATCTTTCCCTTCCAATTTTGCAAATATTTTAATTCGCAATCCGATAGGTCTAAATATTTCAAAGAAAAATACTCTCGACTCTCTTGAAAAATAAATAATTTATTGCAGAAAATCTGGCAACGTCTGGATGTTGACGCGGTTTTTTTTTGTTAGCACGGCTGTGGTGTGTTATTATAACACTGACACAGTTTCGGAATCAGCGCGGGGGTAGAGCGGAGGGCGGGCGGGGAAGGCGGGTGCGCGGTGTGGGTGGAGGCGACAAGTGTTTAAGATCGATAAAGACGCGACGCGGCGCTGCACCGCGCGGGCAAGGTCAAACTGCATTCGACGCGCCAGTGCAGAGTGCAGTCAGTGCAGCGTGCACGCCAATAAAGATCGGGGGCTTTTGTTGCGGATTTTCCCACATTCATTCTGCTGCGCCTGATTTTCCTTCCATGAATGTTGCCAACAGAATTCATCAGTTTGCTATGGATCAGTTGGACTACATTTTGCAATTTGGAACTATGAATTCTAGCCCGGCTTAAAAACAACGTATGTGCCATTAGTTTCCCTATGCACACAAGTGTTATTCCAGAGGAGCCAGAATTTAAAGTTCCAAATTGCAAACTGCAGTCCAGTTTACGCTCTTTCTACAAATGAGCGGCCCAAGTAGCAACAATTTAACGGAAACATTTAAATGCTTTTAAGCTGAGTTCATTTTATGCTAAACATTGAGTCTAATGCAGGAGCAAAATTTTAAGATCTCACCTAGGTTCTTCTTCATTTAACTCTGTTCGGTTCAAAAGCAAACGGACACAGTTTCGTTTTTATATTTGGGGAGAAAACTCTTGAAAAAATATATAATGAGTAGAATGTGTCGCTGTAAATTTACATGACTTTCAGGGGAAATTTTCCTGCAAAATCGGTTATTAACAGAATATGAGCCTAACAGTTTAGTGTACTGAAAATATAGGTCTAAAAAGGCAAAAGTTAGTAGGTGCTTTAATTATAGAGGTCGGGACCTACATCATGACAATTTTGAATTAAAATATATATTGTATAAAATACAAAAATATTTTTAGATAAAATAATTTGAAGTTCTCTGTCAATCTCCGGATTGTATTATAATTAAACGTAGGTATGTTCATTAAAGTCAAAAGATTTGTCTTTAAAATCTATCATAACTAGTTAAAAAACATAAATTATTCAACTAGCTAACAGTGCCAATAATAATAAGATTAACAGAAACATTTAACCACGATAAAAAGTGAAACAAGAAGAAACGCAAGTGATAATTTCAAAATATTTCACATAAAACTTGAACAGAAGAGGTACCTAGACTGAGCGAAATATATTTTCTTGTTAAACTTAACAAACGTAACGGCAAAGTATCAAAGGACCTATTTCATTGGGGAGCGTTTTTACTTGAACATTGAAATTTCAACATTGAATGTTAAAACGGATACGCAAAGGACAGAGAATAAGCAGACCATATCTTTTACTAGTCATTTTAAAAAATTTTTTTAAAAAAAATTTCCGAATTAAATTAACTACATTCAACATCAACTGACCAGCAGTTTTATAGGAAAACAAATGGCACAGGAAAACAACTATCATGTATAGTATGTACAAAGACGACCTAAATCTCCTTTACTAGGCGAGAAATTTTGAGAGATGGCGGCGCTAATGATGAAGCTAGATCATGCGTCCAAAAGCAAATCGAGCGGCCAAAAAATAGTACATAAGTATCCAAAAATTCGAATTTTGGGGGAAAATTGATTATTTATGAGAATTGTTTCATTTACTTTAAAGTACATTTCGAAAAACAAAAAAATGACAGAATAATAAATTAATCCATCCATATTACCGAGGATTAATATACCAATAGGCTTAATACACCAAAGGTATGAGGTGATAAAATTGTATCGGTTATTGGACAACTTCTTGGGATAAGTAATGTAAGCGAAAGACCACTTAATTTTTCAACTTTTTTGCATTTTAATATTTATTTGCGTTAATTTTACTCCGTATGCAGTCACAGAATGTGCAAAAAAAAAAAAAAAACAATAAGAGCTTGTTTTCACTCTGTAATTGTGGAAGCTTGAGAAGGTACTTTAAAAGTAATGCATGCTTTGCATTGTTGCGCCGTTTCATGCCCTGATAATGTCTCGCCAGTAAAAAGAAAGACGGAAGAACGCGCTGAAGACAAGTGAAAAGGATGCATGAATGTATAATCTTTGGTTTTGGGAGTGGAATAGCGGCAAGGGGCGATGGGCTCGGGAGAAGCCGGTGGACTGGTGGCTTAGTCCAGATCCCTGGCACTCACGTCCATGGGCGAATGCGCTGGCTGGGAGGCTCCGCTTTGACCGGGGGACAGAGGAAGGTCCTCGATGGGCGTCGAGTCTTGGCCGCCGGTTTCCACCCTCATATGCGTCCGCATGTGTCGCGTGATCATATCCCGACGACACGCGGCGTAGGGGCACTGCGGACACTTGTAGGGCTTCTCCCCGGTGTGAGTCCTTTGGTGGGTCGACAGGTGGTCCGACCTGGAGAACACTTGCCCGCAAACCTTGCACGTGTACGGTTTGACGCCGGTGTGGAGCCGCATATGCCTCGTCAGCATGTCGCTCCGGGCGAAGGACCGCTTGCAAACTTCGCAGAGATAAGCTTTGGCACTAGAATCACTTTGTTTGGCGCTCTTGTGGCGGGACGCCATGTGTTTGGCGAGGCGGTCGTGGAGGCTGAACATCTGGCCGCAGATGGGGCAGACGTAGGCCACGTCCGAGCCGGGCGGCATCTCCTCGACGACCGGCGAGACCTCCAGGTTGTACCTGTAGGCCACCGACTCCTTCGTCGTCGGCGACGCCACGTCGCCCTTGACCACAGGAACTGAGACGGTGCCTCTGGGAGGCATGAACCCTAGCGGGAGCATCTGGAAGGGCTGCAGCGGGAGGTGGTCGCCGTAGGGGGTGAGCATCGAGTCCGAGCTGGTGCTGCTCCCGACCCGCTCCCGGCTCCCCTTCATCGACAGGTCCAGCGGCGAGTCTTGCGGCGAGGACTGCTCCGACTCCAGGGAGCCGCCCTTCCCGGAGCTTCCGCGCTGGAGGTTGAGCGGGTGCGGAACGGACAGCGGTCGCCCGTGCTGCCGGAGGACGGTCCCGCGCTCTTGAGCATTCTTGTCGAACCTCTCGGTCTTGGCCTCGAACCAGAGGGGCAGGTCCGAGTCCGAGTGACTTCTTCTTCGGAAATAGTCGGGCAGGTACTTGGAGTGTAGATAATGTTCGAAACTATACACGGGGGCGGGGGTGGGGGCGAGGGCGGGGACGGCCGAGTTCGGCATGAGCGGGGACATGGGGGCGGTGACTGGGTGGTGGGGGTGTAGCCAGAGGCCGGCGGCGCAGTGGCTGCAGGAGCAACCGCGATACCTCGGCTGGGAGCTGAGATGGTGCCTCTCCTCCGTGGTGAGATCCGCCAGGCTCTTGATCTGGAGCCGCGGCGGGGGCGGGGTTCCGACGTCCACGTCATCCTCTACACTACTGTCTTTAATCCTAAGGGGGCTGAAGCTGATCTTGGGCGAGTCGGTGTTGGAGCTGTGCGGGGACTTGTTGGAGGAGGAGCCGGGGCTGAAGACGTCTTCTTCCTCCTCGGAGATGGTGCTGTGGTAGCGCTCCCGGTCGGCGGCGTCGAATCTGAACACGTGTGGCGCCATGTCCCCTCGACCTCCGCTCAACATGACGTCATCCTCCCGCTTGACCTTCACCTCGGCTTCCTCGTTGTTGTTGTTGTGATGCGCGACGTTGTTGTTGAGCAAGGGCGCTGCCACCTGGGTCGTCAGCTTGTCGACCACCTGGCTCAGTCTTTTCCGTTTCCGTTGTTTGTTGTGGCGGCCGTAGTTGTTGTTGTTGTTGTTAAAGACGGCATGGTGTAGCGGGGCGGTGGACGGCTCGATTTCGGCCATCGTCATCAACATGGTGCGAAGCCCCGGGCGGGCCTCGCAGTGGCGCTTGTCTCCTTGTCGGCCGCGACCAAACGCATGGCGCGGCTAAACCCGTGGCTCAGCCACAACGCACCTCATTTTCGAAATCGAAGCTCGCATCCAAAGCCCAGATATGTCCAAACAGCGATCGTAAAGTCGGATCAGGTTGGCGTCTGCTCTACCTGCAACAGAAACACACACAAAATTAATTACTCCATCCTCGCTGAATCAAAGTCACAGCTTAATCAATGATATTTCAACCAACTTTTACATGAAGCTCCATTGGCCGATATGAAAAATGATAAGGTCTTCGCATTGCAATCATGCCAAGATCTTGCAAATTCTACATTAATTATTTATCAACTGCGTAAGTCTATACATGAAATTTACGAATGACACTCTTTTTCGCTGTGCACATAGAAACTGTTTGGAATTTTCAGATTTTTCTTGCGGGATGAAGAAGTTCACACAATCTTGGCATTATTTTAATGCTAGCAATTCTCAATTGCAAAATGCAATTTATAAATGAACGGTTACAAGTATGTTTTGCGTGACATTAAAGAGGCTATTTAAACATCTGAAGAGGTACCGAGGCAAGCACATGCCGTGCCAGACGAACCCGACTATCAATTTCAGTGTGATTGCACGTTTAATAAATGACATAACATGGAAAAAAATCGTTGGACTGTTGTTTCGCACAAAGCGTTTCTCCATCAACACAGGTAAACACCAAGTATATTGAACTCTGCACGCGCGCAACATCGATGCCAGATAGTGCTGAAAAATCAGCGTTATTCCCATTAAATCCCATGTGATTTATTCTACCTGGCAACGGTGGCGCACAAGAGGAGAAAATCTACTATTAGATAAGCGGAAACATTTTGCGGACGGTGATCACTCTCGCGGTCCCGTAACAAATGAAGACGTCCGAAAAACACAGCTAATCTCGGAAGAGCAATTAGTATTGCATATTTGTTGGGTTGATAGCGAGACACGACTCCTAAGTCATAACAGCGAGCGATTGATTACAACAATTTTGAATGCATAAGGGACGGTAGTGGGTCTGGGAGTTATGTTCGCCCATCAAAGAAAAAACCTAAGTGAGCAAGACCGTTTCATACTCCGCTGACACATTCCAGGTGGCATTACTGCGTTATGGTAGCAGTTACAAGATTTATTTTGAGCCTGCCTCACTAACCTGTTCCGCCTTGATAAATGCCCGAGTGTTATGGTACAAATGAGCGCGATATTTAACAAACAACGAGTCAGGTACAGAGTTTTGTGTTCTTGTGTTCTCAACTTGTTAATGGCCGCGAGTAAAAATTTATAAGCGTGCTGAATAGCGGTCAATATAGCGACCTGCACCTAGGCGCTGCGCGGAGCGGACGACTGGATGTGTTTACGCTAAAAGGAACTATGTTGCACGTAAACGCTAGGCACATAGTTTCTTTTGGCATAAATGCGGACGACTAGCCGAGCAAATACGTTCGCGGCTCTCAGGACATGAGTCCGGCATGCCGCTCGTATATATCGTCGTCATCAATTCCTTTCCTTGGATCGCTCTTTACATACAGACTCCTCATTAATTTCTAATCATTTCTTGCCCTCATCTTTGTTGGATACCTCGGCAGAACATCAGCCTTTTACACGCTTTCCACGCCACGTCTCAAAACATAGAGTCAAACGAAACGGAAAACTCTGATTCCACACTTCAGGCCGCGCTGCAACGTACCCCGTACCCGATTCAACCCTAAACCGGCCGGAGAGGGATGCAAAAGAGGTTAGTAACGCCAATCGACCTACCCACTTTGTTTCTTCGATGAAGACTGTTTTTTTCCTGTGTATATCAAAATCGAAACTCATTCGGAATATGATTGAAAAAAATTCCTTTTGGTCCGGATGGGAAAATATGAGAGCATAATTTCCGAAAACATGAAGCATTTTCGTCATTTTAGCACGAAGCATTTTTCACCGGACCTCTATTAGGGCGTTCAAAAAGTGCAACCGATTTTTATAACGCTGCGTCGCTGTTCGGAATCAGTGAATGCAACTCGTTACTCATGTTTGCATTATCAAAACCTCCTCTTTTTAAGCGGTGCATTGAGCTCCGAGGATTTTATTAGTTCGATATTAAAAATAGAATTTTATCGTTTGATCTACACCTTGTATAAGGCTGGTTAAATTGCGCAGCCAACGCAGTGTTTTTTCACAGATGACTCTTAAATTTTTTAAAGACAATAATAATTTCTACCGATTGACGATCGCGCAACTGGGACTGTCAAACATGGGTGCCCCGTTTGAGTCAGGCCAGATGAAAATTATGCATAAACCTGTGCGGGGGGGGGGGGGGGGAGGAGGCGTGGGTGGTAGACGTCGCGCCGCGCCGCGTTGACTGCACCACCTTGCTGCAAAAACGGCCCATAGTTGCCAACTCATGAGAGAATCATTCGAAATTAACGATAATTCCCCGATTGCTCGGTCCTGTTCGTCGGTAGGAAAACCAACTTCGAGTCGGCAAAAATTTGGCAATGTTAGCGTCGAGGCGTCATTCTTTCGCACGGGAGCATTAGGAACTTGCACTAGTTAGCTGGAGGCGCGGCGCCGCCGAACCGGAATGCATTGGAAGATAATCAATAGTAAGTTGGGCCGGTTCGATAGATCGATGCACCGGCCTTGCACTCAGCACCTAGCAATGTGTCGAAGCACGGGTTGAGACGTCGCGTCGAAAACGTTGCGAACGGAATCAATTAGTCGGGACACCTTGTTGCAGAGATTAGCCCTGTCATATCCACATGCAAATAAGTGTCAACATGTTAGGTTGCCATGCAGCCGCCTTTGTGGGAAGGGGGAGGGGGGGGTGGTGCAGCCCCACCCGATGCAACTGCACACAACTGAGTGGGCGTCCGGAAGTGGGGCGCGGGGGGCGTCTGACGCCCATCCACCCATCCCTCATTCCCTCACCCGCGTCGTCTATTACGCCTACATTCGGAGACAAGATCGTAAGGATGCTGGTCCTGCCGTTCTGAGAAAAAACGCCCTATGATCATTCAGGCCTTGCAAAATGTCCTTCGGTTAAACACAAATTTGATAAAGAATTTCTGATCATTTTTCGACTGATTTTTCAGACAATTCAGTTTAAAATTTCATTAAAAATATCTGAAAATTTCAATGTGAAATATGCATTACTTTCCGAAGAAATATACATTTTATCAGAGGAAATTTGGCAACTCTCGAACGTTCATACGGCGTTCTTCCTTAGCACGGCAGAGTTGAACATCTCACTGCATGATCCGCGGGAGAGATGGCGACAGGTTCAGGCTTTCCGGCGCATAGACAGGGACAATTTATTTTGCATCATCGGTTCTCATCGTGTGGAACTTACATTCATAGATTAGGATCGGTTTTAATATCAACCGTGCTCACTGTGTCAAGAATTTTTTAGGAAAGCGAGACTCAGTCTGACGAATTAATCGACTCGGCAAATTGATTTATTTATCTCAATTAGCCACGTAGCACAGTGCGATGCAAATAAAATTGTGCTTTAACGCGACAGGATTGCAATCTTTTACCATGGGGTGGTAATATATTCATATTATTTGGTCAATAAATGCCGATTCCAAACAATCAATTAGATGAGTTACATGTATCAGATATACAGGCAATTTGCAATGCAAAGAAAATTGCAACTCATTTCAATTTTATTGCAATAAATTTTCATAAGAGATGTCCGCTCGATTAGTAGATCGGCAACATACACAACACTCCGATGCGGTGCCAATAACTTTACCATGTAATTGCAATTTATTGCAGTCTATGCTACTTGGGTAGAGAAGACGTATTGTGACAGGGCAACTGCGGTGAACCTTGAAAAATTGAATAATTTTTCGTGGCTTGAACTCAATGTAGCTAAAACGAGAAAATCAGTCACAAAAGCATACGTCATTGGAAAACAGATTCAAAGTAACCTTCTCCTCTCAGAAAAAACTCGGGTCGTGGAAGCATTACTCACTCGGCTATGTAGACATACCGTCTGCGTGCCGGGCTCAGAGGCCGAAAGTTCCGAGCATAGCACCCGGAGCAATTGAAGTTACGGCTCCAGCACCCGAAAGTTTTGGCCTCTGAGCCCGTAACTTTTTTTTCAGCACGAACATGCGATGATTTTGAAAAAGATTGGTCAATAATGATCGATTATATTGATCGATAACGAGAGAAATCCGGCGGCATGGACTGTAGCGCGGCACTGACAAGATGAGATAATCTTGAGCGTGGGTGCAACTTCTTTGCTCTACGTGCGCAGTCCGATGTGGGAGTCGGGTTGTAGGTGTGAAACAAGGTGAGCAAACATATATGGGGATTGAACGCATGGTAAGAAAAGAGCATAGAAAAAAAGAAAACATGAACACTTATCTAGCTGACAACTCACACCTGCTCCTAGCCCTCATGTATTCGCTTTGCTTCACCTGACTTTGAACTTGGAATACTTCCCGCGGTTAATTCAGCTTGCAAATGCTCAGGAATTTATGAGAAATACAACTGGACAAAGCTCAGCGATAAGAAATTTAAAAAAAAGGTTTGAAATTGCACACCCTGAATAATTGAGCATTGGATATTCGATCCCGATTGGGGGGCTTGAAGGAAAAGGCGCATAAGTGCAGTTTTTGAAGAAGTTGAGATATTAATGATTTCAAGTAAAACTAGTCTTAATGAGTCTCATTCCGTGAGAAATTTGCTCCCAAATCCAATTTTTAAGCATTAAAAAGTCAGTTTGTACTTTCTTTCCGCCATAAGGGCTCCATGCAATTTTGAAACTTTAAACAGGTATTTCTCGAAAAATCAAAAACTGCATTTATGCGCCTTGTTCTCCAAGCCCGATCGATTCTTTACCATGCCCTCAAATGGGGAAATATCGATAGTCGATAATCGATCATTCACGCCTCGCCAATGACCTACGAGTGTTTCTCGAGAGCAACCTATATAAATTGGTGGTGGTCCAAACAACGCTCACAATTTGAGCCTTGGGATTTTAATAAATGGTAGGGCAGTTTTTCTCGTGTGATCGTGATCACTTATTTGGACGTATTTATGCTAAAAGGAACTTTGTCTCGCGCAAACCCTATGCACATAGTTCCTTTTTGCATAAATACGTCCATTTGTTCGTCCATGTTGTGGACTTGGAGCAGGCAACGGGTAGGAGAGACAGCGCTGCGTTTCGGAAATGGTAGCAGCGAGCCGCCCGCTAAGTTTGGTGCACTGCGGATTGCCGATTACCCGTCTCGAAGGAGTTGATCGCACCGAGTCCTTCGGCTTGACCCACATCCCCACCCCCGCAATTTGATCATGTCCTTGTAGTAGCGTTGCCAGCTACGCGGAGAGAGATGTGTTTTGTTACATTGAAAGCATGTTAACTCCTATGGACGTATTTATTAAACTGAACTGTGTGCATTAAGGCATGAGCCCTGAGACCCATAAGAATACGAGCATAACAGTGAAACTACGAGACCACGTAACTCGGTTCGCGACGTTTTAGACTTCCCGGCATACTTTATTTTTTTCATGGAATACTCAACGTTATTTACTCAATTACACACGTTATTTACTACAACGTTAATTTTTGAAAACGTTCCGTGAATTTTCTTCTCAATGCGAAGAAAACTCCGTGGAAACCTCAATAAGGAATAAAATCGATTTATTCTCAGTCATAAAGAAAAAAAGGGAGCGGAGATTTTTAAACACCGCAAACGAGTTACGATGTCTGGTAGTTACACTGTCGATGTGGATGTCAATATCGTTATAATCTACTTTTAAAATACGTAAACTTAAAAATAATAAAACCTATAAAATATTTTTAAATCTCGTTCATTTAATTTTCATTTCAATGATAGTCAATAGTGTTAAATGTGATTAACTATCTTTTATGATAAATCAAACTATCAGTTGAGCTTTGGAGAAAACAAGGTGTTACATTTCAAATTAAACTCCTCCGCGATCTTACTTTGTTCTTTACCTCCAAAATGAGAAACGAGCCCTCGACTCTGGAGAGCTCAATTTTCAACGGGACCTCATTACAAGCACCGAGGGCAAAAAGTCAATACTATGATTTTGCGGCACGAGACACGGTGCGGCAGTAGCGCGAACAACGGAAAAAACTCCTTGCGAGGCTGGAAATTCTCTTTCCGATTGTAAATACGGTGCCGGCGCGGCGTAAGAGCGAAACATTTTAGCTTGAGTGCTCTTAGGCAAAAATCATCCGCGGCCGCCGAGTGATGATACGAATAAATATTTGATGCTATAACTGCTCACGAGACCGTTTCCCGACGAGTCCTGAGCTTGGGAAGAATGCCTGTTTTCTGGGGCTCATCGAATAATGGGTATGTTCGCTTTTCACATCCACCGATTCATTTCAGCAATGTGGCTTTACATATTTTCGGTGTCGATGACCCGGTTTGTCACGGGACCTGACAATAAATCAATTTACCGCCACCTCCCGTCTCTGTTTTGTTATGATCCGGGCATTCGCATCTCCTGACACCCCCCCCCCCCCCCCTCCTTCGCCACCCAGTTCGGCCCATACGCAAATCGGTGCAGCTTATCATCGGTGGTGCGTGACGTGAAATTTAGTCAAAAAGACTACGTGCATTTTATTACGGAGTTTTGAGGGAATTAATACATTTAGTTTTTTTTTTTTTTTTTTTAGCAAAAAGCACTTAAGGGCTGTCAAAGTCCGTTGTTTCCCTGACGAAGGGATGTGATTTAACTCTCAGGTTGCACACTCGAATAAAAAAATTATGTCTCTTTACAGAATGACTACTAATATGGGGTGATCTAAAAGTCCCACACCACCGGCGATGGCTTCACCCCTGTAACTTTTGTACCAATTGAGTTAGAGACATGAAATTTTGTGAGTGCACTTAAGTTAAAGAAAACGACTTTTGGGAATCCTCGAATTTTTCTAGGGACAACTCTAAAATGGGGGCGAGAACCAGAGGGTTTAAGGGGTGCTGCGGGAACTTTCGAGCACCCTGTATAAAAAGTAAGAGAAATAGGTGATAAAAATAGTGTAAAATTTGACTTCACCCCTGTAACTTTTGAACAAATTGAGTTAGACATCTGAAATGTTGTGAATGCACTCAAGTTAAAGAGAACGACATTTAAGAATCCTCGAAATCTTCCAGGGACCACTCTAAATGGGGGCGAGAATCAGAGGGTTTAAGGGGTGATGCGGGACTTTCGGAGCACCCTGTGTGAAAAGTAAGAGAAAATAGGTGATAAAAAATAGTGTAAAATTTGATTAAAGGACACTGGCAGTGGTTTGGATGGCCGAGTGCGGGGTACCCGACGCCATTACGTGAGTCGGCGTAATTTATAAACCGCGGGAGTGCAGCGGCGCGGCGGACCCCAGAGGGCGGTCTCCGTCCTCCCGAGGGGGCGGGGGGCGGGGGGCGTTGAGGCGGTGGTAATGAAGTAAAACGTAACGCATTAATCCTTAAAATAATTTGACGGAATCGCTCTTTAATTACTTCACTAATTGTAACAGTGGACGCTGGATTCCAGGCATCGCACTTGAACGCACCCAGTTGCCGAATCGGGCCGCCAGCCTCAGGTTTTTCCAAGGTTGCGGCGGATTTTTGAGAAACAATCGACAATTTCGGTGCAGACGCATACTGGCAAACGTATGAACCCCGAATCGTGAGCAACGTAGCCAGCGTCACGTTAATTCATTTCTCCTTGAACGATTGACTTTCCAGGACCTCTTCCTCGTTTTATTTTTACGATTTTTCACTTTAGAATGTGTCGTAAGAAAATTAAAAAACTTAGGTCGTGGATTCCTTTTGGGGACATGGAAAATCGGATTTTACATTGAATTAGCGCAGGAGAGAGCATTAGATCATTAGAACTAAGCACCAACTTTTGCGGAACTCGTGAGCCGTGGTCATGTGACAAGAGCGTTGTGGACAGGGCTCATGACTGAGTTAGAAACCGCGTAACTCCTAGGGATCGCTCCCGTCGTCGCCGCTGACGTCACTGGCGCTTTATAATTCCCATTCATTCTTACGGCCCTCACACAACGAGCACACTCCTCCTTCTCCACCAGTGGCGTGGCGTGAATGATCGATTATCGAGATTTCTCCATTTGAAGCTAAGGTAAAGAATCGATTATTAAGGTGTTCGCTGCGAATACTCTGGTTTTCGATCCTTTTCCATCGGTTTGAATGACAGATCTATCGATATATCGCAAAGCACGCCACGATTCCCCACCCGTCTCTGGTTTCGCGTTCAGCAGAAATATGTCCGATTTAAAATTATCAAAGTTAAGATTCGTAAAATCAAAAATACATAAAACATGAGAATGACATAAATAAGTAAGCAAAAAAAAAAAAAAAAAAAAAAGGATTCAAATTAAATAAAAGCGAGCTGGCGCACAATGGATCGAGTCAATTAAAGAGGTCGGACATGTAATTTTAGACTGAAAACTGCAAATTTTGATATTTATTTCGTTACATTTTAAATTGCAAGGAGTGCTTTTGAACGAAAATTTGACGAGGAAACCATTGAAGCCACTTTTAAAACCTCAAAAATTTGTATAAACGGAGTTACTCGCGTTTGAAGTTTCCAAATTTTGTCCGACCTCTCCTATAGACTCGATCCACTGTGTGGCGGTCGTCCCTTTCTCGAGCACAGTATGTTGATATTTCCATAAGCGGAATATCTAACCTCAAATCTAATCCGGGGATAATTTGCGGAGTGCGTCGGAAATATCCACGCGAAAAGACGGCGAGATGGCTACGGTGCTGGGATGCAGAGCGCACGGTGCCCAATCCTACAGATAAATCACGCTAATAACACCGTATGCAAAGCTTATTTAATTATCTTCATAAATTTCAAGCGGAGTCGCGCCTGGCGGGAGGGGTGCGGGTAGTTTTTTTGCCCTCCGTGCGAGCGTGATATTCGCCCGGTGGCGAATCAGGAGTCCCAGCGTCTCTCCTCACCTCCCGCAACATATTGCCCTCCTAAGGAAGAACGCCCTATAAGCCTCCAGATGTTGCCGAATTTCTGCAATAAAATATGAATTTTTAGGGAAACCTGTCAATATTTTTCCTCGAATTCTTCACGGAAACTTATTCGCAATCGAATCTAAATTCGTCGTTTCCTGGGTGAAGGAACTTAACTCCACTCCAAGGTTTTTTTTTTATTTATTTATTTTTTAAATTCCAGTATTATTTTATTGTTTATATACAAGTAGGAACAAAGTAGGACAGTAGTTTGCCCAAAGGCCTATTGTTACATATTAAGATTATAGAGATCCTATTTACAGTTTTGTTAGCAACCCCTTTAGTTCTCACATGAAAAATAATTAGCGCAGCTTAAAAATAGTTAGTGTCTTGAGGTCCTCAATCTCTACTTATCCGCTCCAAGGTTGTAAAATTGACTCAACCACTTCAATATTTTACAGTAATATATCGCTGTAATTTTTGTACAAAATGTTTCTGCTTTCAGTATGGGATCCGAAGGAAAATCAGTGAAATTATCAGCTGAATCGAAAGATTCTCCTGGTAATAATGCAATTTGTGAGAGGAAATTTGGCAACACTGATATGTAATTACGTTCCTCTGTAAAGGAAACGACGAATTATCTTTGAGCATTTCAAAAGAAATATTCATAACTCCCGAACAATTAATTAACACAATTTGGCACACTGGAATGTTCATACGTCGTTTTTCTTCGGATTGGACGGGGATGGCGCGACGGGTCCTTGCGCGGTTTTGCCTTTGCGAGTGCTTGGCGTGGTATGGGGTCAACGCGAGCGAGCGCAAAAAATGAGAAAAAATTAAAAGCTCCTTTGAAGAGGAGCGGGGTTAAATTATCCGGCTCCAAGCTCCCGCGGTAGCCGCGCTACTGGAGGAGGAAATTTCAAGTTCAAACAATTCAGTCTGCTTTCTTCTTCTTATTCTAATTATTTTCAAATCCTCCGCTCCTTCCACTCGTAGGAAAAATGCGGCTTAGTTAATTGCGCTGCACGTGACCTGGGATCATAGCCCCTCGGGGCCGTTCATTAAATACGTAACGCTCTACGAAACGTACTGTCTGAAATCATGTATTATAACGGTCTAGACTTACGTTACGGGTGCATGACACGGAAGAGAGTGTCCAAGGTCGCGGTGTGTGACGCTTGATGCTGCGTTTTCGTCAAATGTATTGTTCTTAAGTGCTTTGATTACAATTTCAACGACCCCATTTTTCAGTATAATTAGATTTTGTTTTATTCCCTTCTTCATACTTGCCACTATTCATTTGTTTCACGAATGAAAAAAGCAGAAAGTAAGGAAAAACTTAAGTTTAACAGTGATTTCTTCCTGCGAGTGGGAGGGGGCCAAAAATAAAGGTAAAGTAATTTTTTGAGGAGGGAGGGCAAAAAATCCAATGTGTAGGGTTTAGCGAAGGTTTATCGTTATCAGTGCCCCCCTACTCTTATTTATTCCCCGTCCTATCCAGCCTTTCGTAGGGATGAATACACTGAAATATAATCAACAGTTTTTAAAACTGTAGTTCTCGCTTATTTTTGTCAATCAATGGCAGGTTGATTCTATGATAAACTCGAAAAATCCGTTAATCAGGCTGTTATGTAAAATTTTCTTAGTTGAATGAATTCTAGCCTTCGCTCCACCTCAACGATTGCCAATAAAAGTTGAGCCCATCAGCAAGCACACTCCTGTTGATTGAAAAATAACAGGAAACTCTAAATCCATTAGATGCAAACGTACATTTTTTTTTTCATTTTTCATTTTTTATTGAATAGTTCAAATCAACGGAGGGCAAAGGGGGTGTCGGACAAATCAGTGCAGAAAATGAAATTCGCTAATGACATTTGCGATGATCCCCATGACAGGAGTTCTCAGAATCTTAAAAACCGCCTATAATCAAGTATAGTTCACATCCGTGTCAAAAAGTGAAGAGTGGAGGAGAAAAAAAGAAATAGAAAAAATCCCGTAAATTCGATGGAGCGACAACTTTTTGTCTCCTGCGTGCTTTTTCCGTAACGCGTTGATGGCATTCCTCTCTCACCTTCCTCCTCCTCCCAATAATTCTCGCGACTTCAATTAATGGAGAGTTACGTCATGCCATCATCGCGCGCTCAGACGAGGAAAACTCGTCCCAACTTCGTACCTTTCTATTTTTTCACGACTGCGGGGTGGGGGGAGAGAGGGGGGGGGAGGAGAGAGAGAGAGATGATGAGAGGATAAAAATTGCACTTTTACTTTCGTACATTTTTTCACGAATCCAATGGGTAGACCATTCCGGGCCTCAAACTGCGCAAAGCATTTTTTTCTAATGGACTCTTTTACTTAAAAAGACAAAGGATTGAGCAAAAACTTGTGAACTTTCATTATGATTTCTTGCAACACTTTCAGTACCCACTTAATGAAATCTCATTTCTCCGAAATCGCTGCTAAGCGAAAGGGCATGACTTCCATTCCTATACCGCGGTGTTGGGTTCCAACTCGCTATCGCTAAATTCAACTGGTACGGTAACTCTTAACTCTGAAGTGCAAACTGCGTAATAACGCTGAAGTACAAACTGCGTAATAACGCTGAAGTACAAACTGCGTAATAACGCTGAAGTACAAACTGCGTAATAACGCTGAAGTACAAACTGCGTAATAACGCTGAAGTACAAACTGCGTAATAACGCTGAAGTACAAACTGCGTGATAACGCTGAAGTACAAACTGCGTGATAACGCTGAAGTAAAATCTACGTGATATTGCTAGAAAGTAAGAAAACTCGATTTCGCCCTACGTCTAGAACTAAAATTGTACCAATACAATTGGTCATACAAAAAACATAAAAACTTATAAAAAAGAGTGAATGGAAAACGTGCTCCGAATGATAACTCGTGAAACGAAGTTTTAATTATATGTATGGAACATCTTTCCAATATGATGATATCGTCAAATCATATTGAATTCAAACCAAGAAAAAGTTTAATACTTCCAAACGAGTGCATATTTTTCCTTTGATTGTGGCGCGTTCCTTTCTCTCCTTGCTCAATGTTGATCTTCATTTCTTTGCTTTCTAGCCAAAATCTAGTAATATTTTCTTTGTCTAAAGTTTTCTTGTAGACCGCCCCAAGCGTCGTTTCAATGATGAGCGTTTGACGCAATTCCAAGGTTGCAAAAGTAGCTCAAACAATACGATTGTCATAAATGCAGTTCGTACGTGCAACGTGCGATTCTCGTCCAAAATTCTCCTGATTTTTGTGTATAAACAGAGAGACGTTGGTGAAATTTTACTTAAAAATATTCAATGTTCACCTAATAAAAATAAAATTTCCGAATGAAGATTTTGCAACGTTGGAATTTAATGGAGAGGCTTGGAGGACAAGGGGTATAAGTGCAAGTTTTGCTATTTCGAGAATTAAGTGTTTAAATGTTCAAATTCCTGGAGCTTATGGCGGGAAAGAGGAGTTTCGAAACGAAAGATCTATTGGCTATCAAAATGGAGATATTCGGAGATATTATTATATATTATTTTTTTATTTATAACGATTAATACATCAATCAATTTTTTCAAAAACTGCACTAGTATATGCCTTGCCTCTGGGTCCCTCAATTATGTCTCCTCATTGGGAAACATGTCCACTAAAGAGGACATTTTAAAACTGAGGGTGGGCGGGTTTGGGGGGGTGGGGGGGTGGGGGGCAGTTGGGGGGGGGGGGAATGGGTATTGAAATCCGAAACTCGATTAATTGTTCTGCAATAATAGAGCATATAAAATCGTATTTTTGAGGGGCTTCCAAGTATGAGGCATCGTTTCATCGCATTTTTATTCTTCGTTTCTTCGGCATTTTGAGCGTGCGAACGGGACGCATTGATAGAGGTATTAGGAGCTGGACACTGGACGTGGAGGGCCAATCCAAATCGCCGTCCATCACCAGAATCGTTCTCGATGGGATTTTAACAGCGGATCTTGGAATATTTTTGGAGCGGAATGCGCGCAGGACCGGAGGAGGAGCCGGCGGATTTTATGCGGCTACTCTGCTATCTAGATCCGTCGAGCGAGGAATCGAACCCAAAACCCGAGAGGATACACGCCTTTCCAAAAAACCCCGCATATAAATACTACTGATAGCGGGCTGGCCTTTGGTCTACAAAATTGCAGCGTTAACAACAACAATAAAATATTTTACGAGATTATAATCACCGGCTGCTGCCGGCGGCCGTTACACTGAATCGTTTCGCACGACATGCGTAAGTATCGAGCAAACAACCAACCGAAAAAATCAAAAATGTTGGCCCGCCAAAAAATGGAGTGAAAAAAGCTCTCCGCGAGACGTTGCCAGTTGTACGCAGAGTGTAGAAGATGCCTTCATTGAGGCCTGGATACGCGCTCAAATTTCCATCAATTTCTGATCAAAGGGATGTCTGGGTAGCGCACCATCCACCATAACATTTTTGGGGTCCTGCTACAAATTTGACCGCCATTTTTTGTCTCATTTTGATCGGAAAATTGACGGACATATTGCGCGGTTGTATCCAGGCTTTTAAATAGCAGACAAGAAAAGAAATGCCTTTTAGAGGTAAATGCTTTGTGGACAGTGCGGCGGATTCCGTCTGATAAACTACGAATTCTGTGGAAAATAATGAGTGCCTCTCTATATTTTAGAGAATTAACTTCACCAATTATATCTCATGTGCACTGTGTACAAATATTTCAAGGAAAATATTTAAGAGTGTATACTAAACACAAGATGTTCCGTTCGACAACTAATTCGCAACATTCAAAGGATACATACTTCGTATTTCTATAGCACGGTTAGCGCACTGGAACAGTATCTCGTGGCCAAATGACTTAAAGTGGTGTAGCATGCAAACATGGAGGTAGGAAAAATTCAATCCCCAAAACTGCACAGTTGGACATTTTTTTATATTCTTATTTACGTCCAAAATGAGATTTTCCTTTGGAATTTGGACGCACTTTAAAATTGTGAGTCACATTTTGGACATGGGAGAGACTTGACAGTGTTCTTCTCAGCCCATTTTATGATGCTTAAAAATAAGTTTTCTTTTTCTTTATCTTAAAAAAAGGCTCCTTATCAACGATCGCCAATCAAGTTGTGTTATCGACGGTGCCAAATCGAAGGAGTTTTAAAACCGGTTTAAATCCAATTATTGGGTGGATTAGATTTGAATATAAATGGTTCGTTTCAACGTTTAAACTACCGACTTTTTTCATTTCCTGTCGTTTCGCTTCTTTCTTTCGCTCATTACGTTTCCTTCGCTGTTTCTGTTATATTTCTTCTTTTTTTGCTGTGGGAGGGAATGCCTGATGCCGCAGTCCCGCAAGTGGCGCCGAAAGTCTCTTCGAATCTGCGTCCTTATCCACGAACCAACATCCTACGAACCGAACCCACCATTAATCCAAGAGGTGGACATGCAATTGAAATAATTAAAATCTTGATGCAAAGTTCTTAGAACGATCAATTTCATCCGTAGGGGCATTGGCGCACGAGTGTGAACCAGTAACAATGGCTGCAATCGGACAAACTCTGGAAACTTTTGTTAGGCTTTTATATTTTCGAAAAAATAACAATCAAGCAGTGAACTCCAACACAATGTGTTGATAAGGCGCGTCATTAACTCGCACATATCAACCCCTTTAGTTTTCATTTACAGAGATTTCAAAATAGGCAAACAGCATAAAAAGAGAATTCACGATCCAACACTGCGAGGTCAAAGACGCACCTTGACGAGACCGTGTATTGTGAAAGTAGAAAGCTATTCGATCGAATTTAAGTTTTTTGATCTGCCTCAAGCAAAATCTTATCAGATTCTTGAAGAAAAGTGCTACGGAATAATTTAAGCGAAGAAAGGAAAAATTCTGTCGAACTCCTAGAAGATAAAGTCGATTTAAAGGTATTTTGGGGCTAAAATACCCAAATCACCGGTAGTAAAAATCCCGTTATATTATTGAAAAGAAATTGACTCGATATAAATGCAATTGCATTAAATACGTCTTGATTTTGTTATTTTAAACGTCTTTCCATGCAAAGAAGTTCAACCATGTCGTTGCTTTATTCATTCATGAATTGAAAGTAAGCAATCTACATCCCGAAAATCTACTGATTTGCCGTAAAAAATTGCAGAAACTTGATATACCAGGTCGATGCACCCACTCGTTGAATTTACCAACCAATTTTGTGAGTGCAAATGTGTAAGAATCAATATGCTATAGTCATTTTGGGTGCATTTATTTTTCATGAAACAATAATAATTTCAATCCCGAAAAACCATCAATTTTCCGTATAAAATCGAAAAAATCAAAATATGTCAACTCCCCGACGTGAAAATTAGATTCTACGTATGTAAAATGTAAATACTTATGTATCGATATGCTGAACAGAACTATGTGTGGACAGTCAGAAGCCCGCGGCAACATTAATTCAACAGAAAAACTGTAAAAATTAGATAGGATTTTAGCCGCTTTGCCCGCCTCTCCTCGCTACTTACAACAAACCGTTCTTATACTCATCTCAAAATTTTTCTCAGAGCTTTGGGTTATTATCAGCTTCCATTTAAACTCCGGTTCGATGGCCGAATCGGCTGCCAAAAAAGCAAGCCACTGTTGAGGGGTTCTATGAGAAATTCGTGATATTATCGGCTCTCAGGAAATCACCCCATGGCTAAAATTGGTGGTATAAATGTTTAAGTGCTTAAAATAATCGTATTCAAGAAACTAAGGAATTAAACTATGGAGTCAATTTCTTTTTAATAATATAACGAATTTACTACCGGTGATTTAGCTATTATAGCCCCAGAATACTTTTAAAGCGCCTTTGCGTTCCAGAATCTCGACGGAATTTTTTTTTTTTTTTTTTTTTTGCTTAAACGATTCAAGAAACATTGTAGTTAAAAATATAAAGATTTTTCGATTTGGACGTATGAAAAATGTTTAACTCGTTCAGGCACACCGTGTATTGTATGGAGTACTGCTGTTATTCGACCGTTGTCTTCAGGTCAAAATTCTTACAAAGAAGCCCCTTGCAAGAGGCAAATTTTTTGTAATTTCTCCCAGTTTTTTCAGCGTTAGGTATATAAATGAATTGTTTGTCAAATTTTGAGGTCAATTATATTTAATTGTAATTTATACTTTCTTTTTTTCCCCTTCATTTTATTTTTCGTATCGAGGAGTCGAGGTTTTGTTGATTTCTTCGGATTTCGATTACTGTAACTTCTCTTCTATTCGGCCGATTTTTATGAATGAGGTCTCTTTTTATTTGTGTTTTAACGGAGAGTAAGGAAAAAATTGCTAAATACATGCGAAACAATTTTTTTTGAAAATTGGATGAATCCTAGCGTGACGGTGAAATGGTTAATGAAGCGTGAGTAATTGGGGTACGGGTATCGGCCGCGTTGGGACCCAAGGCCCATTGTTCTTCGTGACGCCGACGCAGTGATCAGGAGCGTGGGGACGAGAGGGCTTAGTGGACTCCTGTATGAGCCACGTTTAGCAAATGGTCTAATGAGTCTCGAGGCTCATCACAGATTGCACTTACCACTATCCTGGTGGCCCCGGCTATCAGAGCAAGGAGTACCAACTTTTGAAAAGGATAACAGTGTTGTGGAGATATGTCAAAGCAACGTTGTGAACAAAACGGAGTGAGTGAAATTCTCATTCAAGGAGTGCCGAACTGGTCAGCCATCCTCGAATCAGTTCGCTTGCTTCCGCTTATATATGCATATTTTAAATCAGCGCGCCCCATTCTAAGGTTTTTTTAAAAAAAACCAAGAAACGTAGACTCTTGGTATTCATTACACATAAACTAGCGAGCCCCAGAATGAGAAACAAATTTTAATCATTATTATTGACGGATTAGTAAACTTTTTACACGCTTTGGAAAATCTCAGAAGTTCGCGGTAGTCACTTTTCGGTAAGGAACTAGGGGACTCGGTTATTGTATCGAGGGGGGGGGTCGAAACGATCGCAAAGGCGGTTTATATACGTATACGCGCCAATAAGAGGTTTTAGAGTGGTTCAATTGGTTTTTTCATGAAATTTACTTCTAAGAATACCCCTCGGAATTATGTTTCTGATGAAATAGCATCGAAATTTGAAATTTTAGCCAAAACTTTCATGTCCGCCCTATTCTATTGGCGATCCATACGAGCGTATAGTGGAGCTTCTCCGCTTGTTTTCGCCTGATTATGTTCTCTTCATCTGCGAATCCTCCGTCATGTCTGAATGTTGGTGATACTAACCGACAGACTGCGAACTGATTATTGAAATTCACAGACAAAGCGATAGACAAAGAAGACATAAGGAGTAATCAGCGATCCTATTGGTTGAAATGGATGGTTCTTATAGACTAAGGGAGAAAATGATGGACTAACTAAAAGGTCTCTCGTGGGTTGCCGTGTGTTAGTCTATTACCTACCTCCTTTGTCCATCGAAACCACCCGCTTACACCAATAGGATCCCTCCATATCCTTTTTGTCTTCTTTGACTATAGCTTTGTCTACCAATTTCAACAATCAGCCCATTGGAGCCGAAATTACTCGAGGCTCTAACATGTCTGCGTTAATTTTTACATTCGACGGGGCACTCTAGATACCGAGGAGTTTCCAGGTCGGGCACTTTGGTGTGTGGCAAGTTGCCGCGCTGATGGGCGTCGTGGATCATAAATTTGGGCGGTTCTCTCTCCGCGTAAGAGTCCGTAAATTCGCGACCGAGTCTTTAACGCACTCTCTTATCTATTTTATCACCGGTATTACATGTACCTACTTTACGCCGACACGTGCATATATTCACAGTGACCCGTCAGAGCGCGCTCTGGCGGCGGTGGCGGCGGTAGCGGGGGGGCTCTGGCGGGGGCGGGGCGAGGGGAGAAAGTTGGAGTCATTAAAAACGGCGGAAAAAATGGAATAGTAACGGAAACGTGCTCTTAGCACGCATTTCCTAGCTCCGAGTGCTCTGTGAAAAAAACGCTCAAACGCTCTTGTCGTAAAACTAAAAAGAATCGAAGACAAATTGACACTCGTCACTGGCGGCAAACGACATTGCTTCTTTTTCCTTTCGGGTGTATCTCTCGAACGATTTCCGATACACTACCCGGCATTTTGAGTGGAATTCGACGCAATTCAGGAATGGATAATTTGCAAGTGACTGAAATTTTTTAAATTCCACGCTTGAAATAAAAATGCTAAAGAAATTTAGCACGATGATATCCTTGGTTTGTAAATTGAACAACTATTGGAGGGAATATAATAGAATAACCTAATCTGCCAAAATACATGTGTTTATAGGATTAATACTCTGTAGTTACCTATCTCACTAATAAAGAAAAAAAAAAACATGTGTTTAAATGGAAAATGCCGCTAGATGACGTCACAAGGCGGCAAATTTTCTCACTTTTAAATCTACTTTTCTCCAATTTCCCATTTCAGAAAAAAATTATGAACAATACAGCGAGCTCAGCCTATGAAGCACTTTCAGATGAAGCAATACAATTTTAGTGCGTAAATTCTCCATTCTACGAAAAAACGGATCTTCGCTGTTAGGCGGTATGGTCCAGCGGTCTGATTATTGAAACTGATAGACAAAGCGATAGACATAGAGCAATCCCATTGGTTGAAATCGGTGGTTGTTAGAGCCTAAGGGGAAAATGATAGACTAACTATAGGGTCTTACGTGGGTTGCCGTTATTTTTTTACTACTTTTCTCCTTTGCCCATTGCAACCACCCGCTTCCACCGACAGGGTGGCTTTATTTCTCTTTTGTCCTTTTTGTCTATAGCTTTGTCCATCAATTTCAATAATCAGGCCGCATATTGACCGATGAAACTATTAAAATTCCGGCTACTTCTAATTTTCCACGACAAATTACAATGAACTGCAGGCAATCTTGTCTTTGACAAAACCTACGGCTGCTGTGATACAAACCTATAAATCGACGCTGACACTCTGATTTGACCATTTAAAACCATCAAAACACTAAATGTTCCGCTTTCATTTGAATACATTAGTAATTCTCTGGATGATGAAGCTCGAAACGTTGCAACTTCCTTCCTATTCCACTGAAAAATTACGTATCGCTACACGAAACAGGCTCACTTTGCATAATCTACAAAATGTCTTGGGCTAACAATGAGCTGTTCATCATCAAGTCAGCCAGGATTCCGAGGGCGCTTAAATTAAGCCCTTATCTGGGCCAAAATCTCAGGATCTTAAATAACGCCCA
The DNA here is from genome assembly GCF_918797505.1 of Bemisia tabaci. NCBI lineage: Eukaryota > Metazoa > Arthropoda > Insecta > Hemiptera > Aleyrodidae > Bemisia > Bemisia tabaci. The sequence goes on from NC_092794.1 coordinate 3,673,692, forward strand.
GAACCACCATCACCGTGTCCGATTCCGCATATTTCATTCTCAGAGTGTTGATATTTTAAATTTCATTATTCATTTACTTTCAAATTTTTGGGATGAAATTAGAAGTCGTATAAATTAATTGCGTAAAGAGCAATTTAAAAAAAACAATAAGCTGACTTGTGGTGCAACTAACCAGATCGCCCGAGGCAAGAGGAAAGAAAAAGTTTCCGTTTGATACCACCGCACTGGGGAAAAACAACACGTGTTCCTTCGAATGTGGTAAACTTTGTAACGGTAAAATATTAAGTTCTGCACAAGAAAGAGAAACACACTAAAAGTATGGCCGTAGTACTGTGAGTAGGATGGTAGGAGAGCGCTGGGTCTACCCTATATTGCGGGGGGAAATCAATGCCGAAAATTAGCGTTCGAGTAAAAAAGTTGACTCTAATAACTAATGATTAGTATTAGAAATTAGAGAAGTTAGCATTAGGGTTAATGAGAAGCATTAGAGTAAAAAAATAAGCTCTAATGAGAATGATTAGAGTTCAATTTTTTAATCTAAGTCTAAGAGGCCTTTTATAAAGTACGTGACGCTACAGGGGAGGGGAGGGCCGAGGAGAGCTTTACTTCATTTTGTTTGTTTTTACGTGTTTAATGATATTACGAGGGAGAGAGGGTCGAAAAATCCGATTGAATTTTTTTGCGGATCGAAAAATCTGATAAAATTTTGTTGCGGATGGATTGCTGCTGATTGTTTGTTTGTTATAAAATCTTTCGAAGAAACTGATTCACGCTTCAAAAATTTTGGGAACCAACTCATGAACGACTATTTAACTAATATCGCCCCCGGATCAAATGAAACATTCATTACACGAGTGGCGTCATTTTTATTCATGCCATTTCACCAATATTGATTGAAAACTTTTAAACCTTGTCGAGGAGTTTATTTCCAGACTTTTCGCTGTGCAAACTGCAGTTTTCCTCATAAAACTAAAACTAAAAAAAAAAAAAAAAAAAAAAAAAAGAACTTGCTTGGTGCTTGAATTTATGCCTTGGCTAAATACACATTTCTCTGTAAAATTTGCATTCCTTAGGGATAAAGTCGGCAACTTCTGAATGTACATACGGCTTTTGCTGCTCTGTCATGGTAAGGATTTACGTCGTATAAGCCTTCGGAAGTTGCCAAATTTCCTTTGATAAAATATGAATTTCCAGGAAATTCTATAAATATTTTTCGTCGCATTTTTTATAAGATTAAAATCGCGATCAGATCTAAATTATGCGAATACTTCACGGGAAAAAATTAATTTTCCTCGATCTCAAAAATAAACACTTTAATCGAAAAAATTTGGCAACTCTCGAACGTTCATACGGCGTTTTTCCTTAGCACGGCAGATATTTCGAGTGTGGAGCGGCGACAATGGACGCCACGAGCTTCATCTTCCGGAACGAGTTTTTAAGCGAGCGTGAATCCGACTCGCGCCGTTAATCGCCCTCGCCCCCGCCCCGACAGCGACGCGCGGGACGAAACTGGTTTGCCCACGGAAGGGGTGCGCGGCCGAAAAAAAAACCCAACAACAAAAATAAATAAATAAAGGCATGATTAAGGCTGAAGATGGCACGCGAGGACGCGAAATAATTCTGACTCTCGTTAGGGGGTGTGTGGACTTGTAGAGGGATGCGCGCGTGTTGGGGGTGTGCAGATCAATTGAAGATGCGCGTGACGGGGGTTGGTCGGTCGTGGGTGCCGACTCGGCGAGGGGTCCGCAACCGGTTTCGCGCGGGCGTGTTCACGTGAGGGTGTCCAGGTCCATCGCACCACTTGACCATCGTAATGCACGCCGCTCAACCCTTTCGAGGAATTCGCATGCAAATCGCGCTCTCAGTTAATTCCCTCCCTCGACGGAGGGCGGTGCGCGAATGAATAATATCAATTTCGGGGGATGAAATCGAGGCGTGTGCGACTCTCTGAGTGGGCGCACGCGTCAAGGGCGCGCGTCGGGATTTTTTCGGTCGCGATGGAGCTTCGCGAAATTTTTGACGAGGCAGGCGTGGATTTTTCCGCGGCGGTCTGACCGCATTCTTCAAAGCTACGATTCTTCCGCCGGAGATTCGGACACTAAAATGACGGGTCCATACGCAGTTGTTTTTGCCGGGAAAAATGTGCGACGCGTCGGTGGATTTCAGAGGAGACTTGATGTTGATGAAATTGATGAGTTCACTGGGGTCTCGGTTTATTTGAACTTTTTATAATAAATTTAAAAATTAAATCAAGTATTCACGTATGCATTAAATCAGAGGAAAGGGGCAATAGATAAACTGGCAGTTAAAACCATCCACGGTATGTTTTCTTCTTGTAAAGCTTACTTAAAATATGCTTTACACGATGAAAAGTTAATAAAATTCACTCCTTTTGAAAATATATATATTTTCATGTTAGAAACTTTGTTACCAATTAATAAGTGACACCAGTTGAATGTCGGAAATAACGCAATTTGAAACTTTGTAGGAAATTAATTTATATGTACATTGAATGTAATGATGACGCAATCTTTCATAGCGGGAAACTTCTCTGAAGAAAATTGTTCCTGACGACCTGGTAATATGGGACTTTCTCCAGGTTTTAAGATACGTTTATGACCAGATGAAGCTACAATACAGTTCTTATAGATAATTTTCGAGGTGATTCAATGAATTTGATTGATATCAACGTTATATATGTGGTAAAAACAGAAACGGTTTATATACTGTATGTACCGTCAAGTGTGTGACCGAGGAACCACCTTGGAGACTTTAACGAAAAGTAAGAAAAACAAACTATACGAGATTCTGGGGTTGTTGCTTTGCACTGGTGTATCGAAGCGTGAAATTCTTAAACATAAGTTCCGGTAGTTTCTGACTACTGGTTGAAGTCTCAAGATCTTCATGTTTCAATTTAAACCGAGAAAATTGAAAGAGACGTAAGTTGTAAAAAATGTGCGTCACCCGCAGATAGAGGCTTCCTGGGTCCTACAATATAAATTGGCTCCACTTTTTTGTTCTCTGTTTGGTTGTTGTGTGTAAAAATGGATGAGAGAGAGAGGAGAGATAAAAATCATTATGAGGCCGCCACTACTGAAGCGACAGATATTCTAATCAGAGACTGACTATATCTATCGAACCAGGCGATGATCAGGAGAACGGATCCCGTGGCGATCGTCCCCGCACAATGGTGGACAAAAGATCGGTGGCGTGGCGTGATTTGCGATATATCGATTGATTTTCCACTTAAACCGTGGAAAAGGATCAGTAGACGGGGCGATCGCATAACGAACACCTTAATAATCGATTCTTTACCATGGGTTCAAAGGCGCAACTCGATAATTAATCATGATATTTCAGATGAAATTTTTTTTTTCGCACGGATAAATGAACATTCGTTTAATTAAAAAAAAATAAAAAAATAAAAAAATTAATGAATAAATTGCATCAAATGATTGTAAAATGCTTGAGGCACTCTCAGGATTTTCAAATTCATGACCGCGAGTTTCCTGATTTTTCCCGATATATTCCGGTTTTTACTGACGGTAGTAAATTATCGTAAAAACACTTAGTTGTGTTACCTGATAGAATTTTGAAAAAAAAAAAAGAAAAAAAAAACTGACGGTAGACATTCTCAATAATCGAGCGAAATCCTGCCCGTCCCAAGCTATTTTATTCTCGATTTAAAATGAAAATTTTCTTTCGATGAATTCTACAATTATTTTGCTCGAAATGAGTCACTTTTTTTCAAATCCTCCTTCGGATTCAAAGTATTGCATCCTTCCGAAACCCACCCCACCCCACCGTGCGCCGGAAAAATCCGAAGGAGAAATTGAAGCTAAGCGGCACTAATTTCCTGGCGTCAACCTGGATCCGTGGAACATGCGAGCCCCCCCCCCCCCCCCCCCCCCCCGGGCCCAGCTCACCGGTGACTCTTCTTCTTTTTCTTCGCGCGCCCACACTCCCTCCCGCCCCCTGCCCACCCCTGACTCCGCCACCCTCGCCCTCGCCCAGACGAGGCCGATGAGCCTTGTTACATATAAATTAAGTTTTCTCACAGATCATCAGATTATTAATATCAATAACTCCTTGCAACTCAGCTGAGGCCGGAGCGTAGGTCCAGGTTGCCGGAGTTACGCAGTTTCGTGATTGCTCTCCCTCAGGATAGCCACAGAATTTAGGAACTCCATTCAAGGGTTGCAAAATTGATTAAAACAATTCGATTTTTTTTTAAAAAAAAATACCGTTGTAATTTTTGTCCAAAATTTTTCTAATTCCAGCGTGATAAATTGGATGTTTGGGAAGTATTCTGTGAGAGAGGTAGTCGTTTCCTGGACGAAGATACGTAACTCTATTCTAGGGTTGCAAAATTTATAAAAACAATTTAATTCTTTACAAAAATAACACTGGAAAAAAAAGAATCTTAAATTTGCCGCCAAGAAGTATTTCTTCTTAAATCAAGAATTTTGCTGGTTAATATAAGCTACTTTTTTGCTTAACCCAAGCATTATTTTTCTTGAATCAAGAAAAAGTCAGCTTAAAGCAATATAAAAAAAATTCTTGGCGGCAAATTCAAGAATTATCATGCTTGATCCAAGCAACTTTTTTTTTTCAGTGTATACCTTTGTAATGTACGCCAAAACATTTTCTAATTCTTGCATGAGATCGGAGGAAAAATCAGCGAAATTTTCAGATAGAAATGCCCGAGATTTACCGGGTTAAAATGCAATTTTCGAGAGGAAATCTGGCAACATTGAAATACAGTTACGTTCTTTCGCAAGGGAAACAACAAAGTGTTGCGAAGGGTCGAGCTGGAGCGGAAAAAATGGCAACGGGGGATATCTGGCTGAATGGCTCATTTGCTCGCCTATTAATTCTGAGGCGTAGACGATAAATCAATTGGCTTGATCGATTAGACGCGAGCATTGCTCCGATCGCCCGATCCTCGGAGCCTTGGCTCTTGGATAGGGCGCTCCTGATTCGTTTGCTCCAGTCTGTGGATTCTGGACATATTTCTAGACGAGTCCTTCCCTTTAATTAGAACCAGGTGTCCTCAGCATGCCCGTCAGCGAGTCGAGGAGAGTCTTCGATCCGAGAGCCCGAGCCATCCCGGTTTCAAACCGTGGGCGTAGTATGATATTCTGCCGAGGAAGGCAGCTGTAACCCATGTGCAGTCAAAGTTAGGGAATGCCAGGAAGAAGAGAGTAGAGTACCTATATTGAGAGAGTATGGCCACTAGTGTTACCACCTCTGATTGGCTCAGCCATCTTAGGCTGAATGGAGGCCTTAGGACCCAAAAATGGCGGACGCTATAAATTAATGTAATGCAAAATGACTCAAAATGTAGTTTTCTTTGCTTATCGTAACGAGAAATTTACCCAAATGCACTATTGCGACTTATTTACATATTTTTAAGGCTAATCGTGTGCAATTTTTGAGAAAAATTATCTTGGATGTAGTAAAGATGGCAGCAAGTGCGGTTGGTGATAACCGTCAATAGTTGGCAATGACCCCCCTCCCATCCACAAAAACCAAAACAAAGCACCGCCATTTTTGGGTCCTAAGCCTCTCCATGGGGCCCAGTGGCCATACTCTCTCAATATAGGTACTCTAGAAGAGAGGGGGCTTAGGAAGCAACCGAACAAAATGTAGAACACAACTGGATTGCATTTTGCAAAAAGGGACCAGGAGCATTGCAATGTTGGTAAAATGGGCCTGTTGCAAACTTTGCTAGAGCAAAAATAAGAGTTGTTTCTTATAGATAATGCCTCAAAAATCACGATGAGCGCATCGGCAAAGTCTGAAATGCACTCATAACTTCACAATCTGCGTAAGAAATTTGCGTTTTTTTTAAGCTTCCCGCTTCAAAAACGATACTACGGCACAGGTGAACATTTTGTTAGAGGAGTCGCTCCATCGTCGGCGATATTCATCATGGCCGACACTTGCGCGCAGTTCCGCGCGTAATTCGAGGAGAGTTCAAGGTCAATCAATTCGGGCGTGGAAAACATGAACGTTAAAACACGCCGATTGTTATCTGGTCCAACCCAGTTCAGGTATTATCTCGTCCCATCACACGTGTTTTGGCGGATTGGCGTCGGCCATGATGAGTATTGCCGACGATGGAACGACTCCTCTTACAAAATGTTCACCTGTGCCGTAGTATCGCTTTTGAAGCGGGAAGCTCAAAAAACCGCAAATTTCTTACGCAGATTGTGAAGTTATGAGTGCATTTCAGACTTTGCCGATGCGCTCATCGTGACTTTTGAGGCATTATCTATAAGAAACAACTCTTATTTTTGCTCTAGCAAAAGTTTGCAACAGGCCCATTGTGCGACTTTTTTCACCTAACAAATATAAAATAATAATTTCGACAAGTTTTATTTTAACTCCCAATAAACTATATATTCAAGACAAAAATTACCTTTAAATTTAATTTTTTGCACGATCTCGGTGATTTTATTGCGAAGAATGTAAGCTGCACAATCCTAGCAACATCGGAATGCTCTTGCAAGGGGAACTTACGGACCTGCCGCCTCCGATTGGGCTGAATTTTTTTTTACAGACTCTATGGACCAATTCTAGAGGTCAATTTGAGCCGTTTTCCCGAATGCGCAATAGGAAGGGCGTAAAAAATTCCCAAAAGTTGCGTTTTCGGCGTGTGATTTGGTCGTGCGGCGCGTGGCAACACTGAAGCAGCCTCTAATATCGCTTTACCGGCCCGAAGGTTTCAGCGGAGTCCGGAGCCCTACTGCACACGTTCTGGTTCCATGATAGTGATGTCCCGGGTTCGATCCTCGACTTTTTATTTTCCGCATGATCACGTAACATTTTATTTTTAATTCTTCATCCGCATTTATAAATCAAGCAGTTCCGATCACTGCCCCCCCCCTCCCTCATTTTACGTACATTTTCCCCCGATATTTATTCACATTGGCCACATATAATCGTATGAAACTTCATTGATATAAATTAATGAATTAAAAAGCAAAGGGCTAAAATAATGTGTTTCTTGGTGACCCTTGCATGCACATGGGTTTGGGGTTGCTCTTCGATTTATTTACACATTACATATTTTTCCAGAAAAACATTTGAAGATAATGTAGTACAAATAAGGTTTTCTTTTGCTTTTTAATTCATTAATTTATATCAATGAAGTTTCATACGATTATATGTGGCCAATGTGAATAAATATCGGGGAAAATGTACGTAAAATGAGGGGGGGGGGGATAGTGATCGGAACTGCTTGATTTATAAATGCGGATGAAGAATTAAAAATAAAATGTTACGTGATCATGCGGAAAATAAAAAGTCGAGGATCGAACCCGGGACATCACTATCATGGAACCAATACGTGTGCAGTAGGGCTCCGGACTCCGCTGAAACCTTCGGGCCGATAAAGCGATATTAGAGGCTGCTTCAGTGTTGCCACGCGCCGCACGACCAAATCACACGCCGAAAACGCAACTTTTGAGAATTTTTTACGCCCTTCCTATTGCGCATTCGGGAAAACGGCTCAAATTGACCTCTAGAATTGGTCTATAGAGTCTGTAAAAAAAAATTCAGCCCAATCGGAGGCGGCAGGTCCGTAAGTTTCCCTTGTTGGTTACTTTTTGCAAAACGCAATCCAACTATAAGCCAGTGTATCTACCCGAGTAGCATTTTTGTAGCACTCGGTTGAAAACTTTGCAAGTCGAGTTCTTTCAAATTAGGTTAGGGTCGTTGAACTGATTCCGTAACTCATCAGTCATCATTCGGCGAATCTGAAAATTGACTTTCGGAAGTAACTTCTACACTATAGGGCAGGTATGAAGGTGCGGGGTGTCTGAAGTATAAAGTCTCTAAATGGCGCTCACCAGGTTTTGAATTGGACGTATTTCTGCCAAACGGAACTATGTGAATTAAGACATGAGCCCTGAGACTCATCAGAATATGTGCATACCAGAGCTCACGTCATAATGCACATAGTTCCGTTTGGCAGAAAAACGTCCAATTTCCACTCTTCACTTTGTATTTTATCGTGGTTAGTTTTTCCATTAGTTCGGAGAACCATGCCTCTTCGGTTGAATCCTACGGGTATCGACCGAAAAAAAAAAACTTTTTCAGAGGCAAGGTTGACGGATTCTGCGATAAAAATGGGTTTAACACGGGTTTAAATAGGGGGAAAGAGCTGATTTTTCAGCACCATCTGGCAAAACTGTTAAGCGGAGCGCGGGGCCGAAAAATATATTAATCTGCTCATAGAAAAAGCAGCCTAGACGTAACTAACATCGCGAGACGAGAACCTGTCTCTCGGTCGAGAAAATGACGCAAATCCGTTTTCACGTGAGCTCCGGACGGCATGAGGCTGCATGCTCGATATGGACCACCTAAAAAAATGAGTTGCGGTGAAGAGAGAGAAGAGTCGGCCTGTTGCGTTCGCGGCGCCGTCGATAGGAAGACCGCGCGGCCCAAAAAAAGGAGATAAAAAACAAGTTTGGGAAGATTCAAAGTAATAATTAATCCGATTTCGTATTTTTCTGTCAACTCGCGGTTGACCGGTTGTGGGAGTGCGGGGGCTCGCGGGGCGGGGGGGGAGCGGCACACAGCTGCGCATTTCTCGAAACGGAGAGGAAAAAGAAGAAGAGAAAAAATTGTGAAACTTCTTCGTCAGACGCGAGGTTCCATTCAGATTGTAAATTATCGAAAAGAGGAGAATTCCCTTCTTCTTCTTCACTTCTGAAAGGAGTGAATTTCAGAGTGATGCTGCCGAGTTGTCATGTCTGCGCCGCGACGTTCCACGCGAGGAACTTCGGAACCCTCCTCGGCGAGCCCAAAGGAGCTCTTCAAACTGACTCTTTTTCAGTATTCATCGATTCCCTCACGAAAGAACCTAATTATATTTCAATGTTGCCAAATTCCCCTTCGCAAATTGCATTTTTGATAGGAAAATCTTGGAAATACCTTCCTGCAAATTTCCGGGATTTTTCCTCTGATCCCATGCAAAAATCAGTGACATTTTGGACACAAATTGCACTGGTGCATTTTTGTGAAAAATTGAATTTCTTAATTTAATGTTAATCTTCTGATACTGTGTATTTATTTCAACGGGTTTTCTTCAATCTTTTTTGGTTCCTCCAAAAATATTATTTCTTGGTCTTATCTTGGTTTCCCGCAATTCGGGTTTTAAAATAGCCTTTTTTAGCGTATAAGATCAGGTCCGTTATCAGGGTATTTCCATGGTAATCCATTAACCTTCCCGGTTTCCAAATTTCCTACTACCCCTTTCCATTTTTGCACCAAACATATTTTTAGCGCCGCTCAGAATCAGCACGGTTAGATTGCGTGGGATTAGAAATTCATAAATATCCTTTGAAGAAATTGATGCGAGCAATCAGTTAAATCAATATCCAATTAAATTTGAATTGTTAAGTGGATGCATTCCCGAGAAAGGATACGAGGCACGCTTATCAACTGAACAAGAAAATAAGAACTTGGGAAAAGCCCCCAGAAAGAGGCTTGGACAACCGCGGCGCACCGAGAGACGAAAACAAGCTCTGGACAGCGTGCTCCAAAAAGGGTCCAATCTCTGGATCAGCGCCCCATCGCGGTGTCATTCCTCGATTAGAGAGTTATTCCCCAACGGGAAGACGTTCATCTTAAGATGAGACTCAAACCACATACGGAGTGTACCGTTTTAGGGCCCACCTGAAAAATGGACATGCTTTCGTTTGGAAATGACCCGCTCCAATGTTAACGAGTCGAAAGGCAGAGTCACCAAAACAGAAAAATAGCTCCTTAATTTGGAGACGGGATCGGTTACGGCCGGGCCTCAAGTCGGTGCCGCAGAGAGATTTTCTGCCGTGGTAAGGAAGAACGCCGTATGAGCCTTCAGACGTTGCCAAGTTTCCTCCGATAAAAACAGAATTTACTGGGAAAATTGCCGATAGTATTTTCCGAAATTTTCAGACAATGTTGTACGCGATTTAATCTAGAATATCAGAAGCTTTCAAGGAAAAATATGTATGAATGTTGTCAAAAATACATGTTTTATCGAGGGAAATTTGGCAACTCTCGAATGTTGATACGGCGTTCTTCCTTAGCGCGGCAGTTTTCCCGCCTCACACGATTAAGCAAAAGCACTCGAAAATCTCGAGATCTTGGCATTGTTTTAAGGATTCCTCGTCTCTGCTCCCCTCCCCCCACGGCGGGGTCGCCCGTCACCCCCGCCCTCCCACGGGAGGCTCTGTTGCCGCTTTCTCACGCATTTCCCATTTTCAATCAAATCAATTTTTTTATGAGTCCGATTTTCAATTACATAAAGGATCCTCAGTTCGACGGCTGGGTCTAGCTTTCGGCGACGGGATATCGAAGCTAATCATGGGTAGGAATAAGGTATCGGATACAATGTGCTGACAGAAAAGTTGTCTGGTGCAGGATTGAGTGCATCCACGCTTGCTGCACATAGATGTAAAATTATATTCCATTTTCCGAGAAGTTTCAACGATTTTTCAGCGGCTGTGTATGCAACACGCAACGCGCAATAATTATCCGATAATACTTCGAGAAACTTTTTGAAAATTTGATACATTATTGTTGTTATTGTTTTTTTTTTAAAAAAAAATTGAAAATTAATATATTAATTTTTAGATGCGATTTATGGCATATTGAGTCAGTGCATTATTGGCGTTGAAAGAAAAATCATGAAATTTGAAATTGGTGAAGAAGGGAAAACTTAAGTTTCCAAAGGCTGAGATATAATTATACCTGCTTTGGTTGCCCAAGAAATAGTTTTGCCTCTGAAAAGTTCTACCCTCTGCCAGCCTGTACGGTCTGTTAAGAAGCAAGAGAGAAATGTTTACTTTTTGAAATGATAGCGTTCGAGAGGGTGCAGGTACTTGGGTGATTGAAATAAATTCCCTCCAGGTATGGCTCTCCGCATTTCAAATTGAACACGAATACGCCATTTTGTTCAAAAAGTAGATCATGGCTAAATCTTTTGCCTGAAAAGTCACGGTTACAAAAAAAGGAAAATAAACTGAAACGTTTAATTACGAAAGGACAACATCGGCGGTGAGATAAAAGATGATGATAATGTCCTCACCAGTCGCCTCGCGACCAGTTGCGAGCTAAAGCGACGAAGCGATGAAGCTAACACACTCACAAACGAGCACAACTTTGGAATCAAATTCCTCCCAGATTTTCTTCTTCTTTCAGGGATTCTTCTTCCTTCACATTATAGAGTCCACCCCCTCCGAAGCTTACCCCGTTCAATCTGAAGCATCTCTCTCTCTTGACCTCGGCACCGGAATCCAGCTACGATTCGCACCGTTCATCAAGTGGCGAGGCCTTAATGATCCATTATCGATACTTTCCCCCCATGAAACTGTGGTTAAGAATCGATTGTTAAAGTGTTCGTTGCAAACATCCTGTTTATCGATCCGTTTCCATAGGTTTAAATGGCAAATCAATTGATACATCGTAAAGCAAGCCAGGCCAATGGATAAAAACCAGACAAAATTCCTGCAAAACCACTTTCCTATTAGACTCCACAATATCTAAAAACTCGACTTGTACTCACATTGGCGGATTCAAACTTTTCACACATATGGGGAGGGGGGGATTTTTCCTTGACCCCACTTATCGGGGCGTCTAATTTGGGGGGAGATTTTCGGGGGAGCAAGAGGGGTGTGCGCCCCTCTTGAATCCACCTATGGTCATTAAAACCGTGCCTTCATAAGTATGACATTGATGTAAGATGAGAATGTGGGATCTCACTTTTACATTTTGGAGTGCTTCACATTTTTGGAGGATTTTAAAGCTACCGGGAATTAACCTGCCCGCTTGTTTCCTAAAAGAGGTAGAAACTCGAAGGTAAACCCCGTTAAAATGTGACGATACCTTTCAACTTTGGCGAGCATGAGTTTAAGCGACAAATCTGAGACGGCATTAATGCACTCTTATATGCACAAAGCTGAGACGAAACTGACTACCGAACCAAAAGTGACTTGGAGTGAATTAAAGCGAATGAATTTAAATTGGATTTTGGCACCGACCGTTGAGCTCACGAGAACAATATTGATGGAGGACCCGTTTTGTTTCGACACTGATCACTTCTGGAGGTTGTCATGGATTTACCATTTTTACTTGCGGCTGTTGAAACCCTCATAAGGATGATTTAAGACCTACATTTACTTCACATTTGGAATCGGTGGAGGAAATACTGTAAACTCACATAATCTGGATGATATGCATTCAAAAGATTCCAGATTCCTCATCAAAGAAAACTCTCAATCCATCAAGTATGTTTCACCGACGACAAGTTTTTTTTTCTGCTTGCCGATTTGGATTACAGTAAGGAGGCAAATACTTTGCAAATGAATGGCGAAGAAGAGTATGACCGATTTAATTTCTTTGAGTAGTTCCTCTCGCACGAGTACAATGAATGGGAAATTGCGTTTTGATAAAAAGAGGGAAACCTTGCGACGCTTCATTTCATTCGCAGTTCAGGACATAAGTGAAACCGCTCAACAGTTTAAGGCCATGGAATATCACAAGGGGCACAATATTTGCCACAGAATTTAGAAAATGAAATTCCCTGACACATTTTGGTGGAATTCCCTGACAATTGAAGATACGACGGATGGTTAAGAAGGCATAATTGAAAATAGTGATAGGCAAAATTTGTTGTTCGAAATCTCAAACCTATTCAAGAAAGCAAACGAAGGTGATTTAACAAATTTTCCCTGACATTTTCGTCATTTTTCCTGACTTTTTAAAATTCCCTGACATTTCCCGGTTATCCCTGACTGTGGCGACCCTATTGGACGCTGCGAGGTCCATTTTCGCAAAAATTATTTTTTTGCACTTACTGCGCCTTGAGCACACGGCAGGACGGACCAATCCAAATTTCCGAGAGAAAAGATTCTTCTTGCGATTATTTGATTCTACACGTGCGTGTTGGCGGGGACGGTGGACGGGGGCGCGGGGGAGGGAAGCATTTCCCGCTCGCCGCTCGGCCGCTCGGCGCGGCGCGGGGATTCGATTGGTTCGGCGGAGGGTTTTCCTTTGGGCGTGTGGAATTTCGGTTGGGCGTGCGACGTACGTGGTTGGCGGATCGATAGGTGAGCGACCTCGCGGGCGAATGACGTCACGACGACGACGCAGTTGCGTCGCGCCGCCGCCGTCGCTGTCGATCCCGCTTCGATTCCTCTCGAGCTCGACGCGCGACGTGAGCGGGGATCGCGCGCGCATTTGTGTGCGACATTCCGTTGCGTAACGGCGTAGGAGTTAAGGCTCCTCTCTCTCTCGGCTGCTCGCTCCCGAATCCTCGATTCCTTCGTCCCTCGCCGCCCGGCGCGCATTGGAGCGAGTCGATAGGAGAGGTCGGACAAAATTTGGAAACTTTAAACGCTTACAACTCCGTTTATACAAAACTTTGGGGTTCCAAAAGTGGTTCGTTTGGTTTCCTTGTTAAATTTTCTGCTAAAAGCACCCCTTGAAATTTGGATATGGCGAAATAAACGTAAAATTTTATAGTTTCAGTCAAAAATTTCATGCTCGACCTCTCTAATTGACTAGATCCACTGTGCGGCGCCGAGCGGTGTGCGACCGACTGGGAATGCGTAAGCGCCTAGTCGCCCGACATCCCGGAAAAACAACTATTTTCCCATCGTCTCCTGTCAGTCCTCCGATTTCTCGGGGATCACTGCCAAATTTCGGAACTTTCGCAATTTCCACGAATCTAGAGAGTTTCCGGAATTTCCAGCAATTTTCGGAATTTGAAATACGGGGTTTTTCGTCAGTTTGACCGATTAGTGCCAAAACACGAATTTCCAAGGAAACCTGCGAATATTATTCCTCCAATTTTTCTTACAGTATTGGATTTGCAATTTAATCTAAATCATCCAAAAATTTCAAGGAGAGTACTTATAGCTCTCCTCAAACAGAAGTACTTGATCGCTGGAAATGTGACAACGTGCGAACGGTCATACGCCATTTTTCCTTAGCACGGCAGTATCGTGGTAAGTCGGAACTTTTCCGAGACATTGGACGTATTTCTGTCAAACAGAACTATGTGCAATATGACGTGAGCCCTGTTATGCATGTATTCTTATGGGTACCAGGGCTCATGTCTTAATGCACATAGTTCCGTTTGATAGAAATACGTCCAATTCGGTTTTCGCGCGAGACGGAATCCGAGTCGCAACGGTGGGACCACTCGCAGGGAGAGAGACGAATGCCTGAATGTGACAGGTGTATCGGGAAAATCGAAGAAGAGGAGACCGAGAAATGGCTCTGAGGGGGTGGCCGCGAGAGGAGGCGAAGGGGAGGGGGAGGGGGAGGGGGAAGGAAAAGAGGATACAGGAGAAAATCTGGAGAGCCTCGGCCGAAGACGTCGGAAATTAATTGCATTATTTAAGATGATCCAAGCTTTGATGGTCGATTTATCGCGGTCGCCGTAGAAGGAAACTGGTTGCCGCAACTAATGGTCCCTGACGACGAGAGACGGGTGTCGAAAGCGACGAAAGGGAATTTTAGCAGTGAGGAATAAAGAGGAAGAGGTGGGTTTCTTCGGTACGAATAACTGTCCTGCACCATGCTGCAAAAAAAAAAGGCCAACTCATCCTTGACATAATCTCATGATGCTCTGTTAAGGATCTACTTAACCCTCCCTATACTATGTGAAATATATGAGGCTTCCTAAGGTAAGGCATCGCTCAAGGAGCGACTGGAAATACGGCCTTTACTGACACAACATGCATGTGCGGCTGGAATTTTCAAAGCAATACCCTGCATATGGAATTTTAATGGTACTCACTCAATTTTCATTCGATTTTCACGTTGAGAATATTCACGAGAAAGTGTTGTGTTTCGACGACAAACGAGATTAACAAACTTTTCTTACCTGAAACAGAGAAAAGATAATAATTTTATTAACGTCTATTCAGAAAAAGACATAGGTAAAACAATGGTTTTGACAACAAGGCGCTGGCAAACACGCATAATGTTAGGTACAGCAGATTAAGTTACAGCTCATACAATTTCAGTAGCCAGAAAACACCTTGGTTAGTCTGTTCTGGGAGATCTGGGACTGTGGAAACTTATAATTTCGAATATGTGAGGAGTATTGAGAGTTCACGCCTCGTGCCATCGCGCCTTCAATTTTGCAGATACAACACGGACAACCATAAAGCACGAATAGTTGTATCACTGCGCCGTCTCGAATGCGCGCATTGGAGACGGCGCAGTGATACAATTATTCGTGCTTTATGGTTGTCCGTGTTATATCTGCAAAATTGAAGGCGCGATGGCACGAGGCGTGAACTCTTAATACTCCTCACATATTCGTATAGACGAACTTATTGCAATTACAAAACTTAATTGATGACTTACTTGCACAGGCTGTAGCCAGAAGAACTGATGTTCAGTTCATGCAACGGATATTTCTCCGTGATCAGTGAGAAATAAAGCGTCTTTCATGCCGCTTCCATTGGTGCCGTATAACAGACTTTGCCCGGAGGTGGCTACCGGCAGTCATGGGTACGGGCTAAGATTTTGGTTAAAGGATGAGATATCATTCCAATTCAGGCTGTAATTCGGTTTACAGCGTAATATGCAAATTTATGCAAATGGTTCAGTGTCCGCATTTTTCGGCTGCAAGACGACTCTACCAAAACGACGTAAGGACATTTGGACGTTGTCAATTTTTTTCTCAGTATATACTTATATTCAGGGAATTGACACAATTTGTTTTCAAGATTTTTAGGTGACTTATTTGCACTTTCATCTAGCGCACCTGAAATGCGAGGAAATACATAAATGACATTTCTATGAATTGCATACTGTATCGGAAGAAATGCGAGAAAATTCGATTCCCCTCAAGGCGTTTTTCTTCAGTGTAGCACCGCAGTACAGCTGTTCTGAAGAAAACCATTATATGGACCGCGTTTAACAAAAAGGAACCAAGCCACATCAGCTATTGCCAAATTTAAGTAGGCAATTTAATTTTTTACGAGAGAACGTTCGTGCGGATTCCTTTGAAAATTTTGAGGAATTTGCTTCTCCCTATTTAGATAATTCACTACAAATTCACACAAAAATCCACACAACCGCTTTCATGTAAAAAATTAAATTGCCCAGTTAAATTTGGCAACGGCTGATGTGGCTTGGTTCCTTTCTGTTTAACGCGATCCATATGACCTTTCACACGTTGCGTCGGCAACGTCCTGCATCAAAATAATAATTTTTAGGGAAACTTTGGGATATTTTTCTCCCTATTTTTCAGTGTTTTTCATGACTAATATTAATCTACAGTACCTAAAAATTTCAACGAAAAAGATTTATAAATTTTTATGAAATTCTGCAACATCCGGATATTTGCATCGGAAGAATGGACGGGTGTGAATATTTTTTCTCCTCCTAAATTTTCGCGGGCGCAGGAGGTGACCCACCCAGCGACATCTTCATTTGGTCGGGCGAAAAAATCCGAACGACTGAATCGAAGCTTGATTGGCTGTAATTGATGAGACCGGAACGAAAATAACTCTTGAATGTGCCGAGAGGCCTCCATGATTTGTGAACTTACAATTAGTTCGGTCCTCAAGCTTTGAGCGAGTGTTCTACTCCAGCCTGATTTTACTTATTTCTTTTACCTCCAAGGAAGGTTGTGTTTTAAGTAAGATATCGACGGCGTAGGTCCGCAATCACATATCTCGTTTGCGTTGTCTGAAAAACTCCGCCTCTATGCTATTTTTTTAAAGGAGAACAAATTAACATCACTCTTTGAAGTTTTTGCAGAATTTTCTTCGCACGGAGAAGAAAAATCACGGCAGTTTTAAAGAAATGCCGTTGAGTAGTTTTCTGTTTAAAAAATAAAGTATGACAGGAGGTCTGCAACGTCGCAAACCGATACACGTGATTCTGTAGTTGCGTCGTCGATAGGTCGCAGGCAATTAGCGATCGCCTGCAATTTGAAAGCCACATATAACAGTTACAAAAACATAAAATTCAGAGATAAAGAAACAAGATTAGAGTCTGATTACTTTGCCTTTAATGAGAATAGACACTTTTTCCTCCGTAAAAACATGGCGGTGGCAAGCATACTTAGTAGAGCTTATAATGAAGTCAGTGGCGATTCTTGAAAGTTGGCGGCACTGTTTTATCTCCTCTTAAATGCATGTAAAATAATCGATTCTTGCCTCACCTAAAATCTATACTTTTAATGGAGTTAAATGAATTTAAATTGTTGGGATTGGATCGGACATGCAATTTAACTAACTCCGTGATAAAGTGATGTAGACTGATCTCTGAAATTGTCATGACACATCGTGGGAGACACTTTACTCCTTTGGTGTCACAAGAATGAGTCCAGTTCATCACGAGTTTCTTTACTCGTATAGAGAACAAGAGAAAATAATAGTGTGACTAGATAGGAAGATATCAGAATGTGACATAACCGTAATTAATAAATTGGATAAAAAGAAAAACGGTAACAAAAATTTAATAGATTAAAATAGATATAATTCTAGAACTAGTTAATTTTAATCATAGTTTTTTACGTACGAAGTTTTATTTTCTGGAATAATAAACAAACAAAAAAAGGGTGACTTCATAATTTTTTACTCCATTTCTCGCCTTCTCTGTTTGAGGGCTAGTGTCTTGTTTGACGGTTTGCTCGAAAAAACTGCACATTCCTGAGCACATTACAGCTGTCATAACAATTAACGATGGACAAGCGAGAAAAAAGCGTGGCTGTAAAAAATATCGCAGCTATTTGACCGCGGGGCATTGGAGGGCCTTACACGCGGAAGCATTCCAAAAAAAATCGACTTAACATTATAAGTATGGTAAGAGGTGTCAGACAAGTCGAGCGTGCGAACTCGCGATGGATATTCCGACGGTACTATTTTTACTATCGGTTGTAAAACAGAGTTATTTAATTCAGTGTAAAAATGCTCATCGGCTAGTTTCATACTAATGTTTTGAATTTAACTTGAACTCACCGAAGAGCGTTACATATGAAAGACCAGACATGTATTTCAGTGCAACCATTTCCCGGAATCAATTCAAAATTTCGGAACTTCTGCAATTTCTAGTAGTCTTGAGTAGTCGGAATATGTAGCTATTTACGGAATTTCTGGGTTTTTGTCACTTTGACCAATCATTAGATCATATTGGATGATTTTTTTTTTAAAATTTTTATTTTTTTTATTTTTATCAAAATTAAACTAGGAATGTTCGGAACTAAATCCGGGCGTGTTTCAGATTTTTTCGCGTAACTTAAGTACAAGTACTAACTAAATCCGGGCGTGTTTCAGATTTTTTCGCGTAACTTAAGTACAAGTACTCGCGTAAGTTACAAGTTACAGCTACTAGTTCTGTAACTAAAACAGCTTGCGTCTAACTCTTTACAAAATGCGCCATGATATTAGGCAAAAAGTCAATTTGGCCCCTAAAAAATCCTCAACAACCCCTAAAAATTGAGCATGATAGGCCACATATCCCCTAAAACTTTATAGTGAGTTTCGAACACTGCACCCTTAATATATTCCGTTTCATTAGAGGCGATCGAAACGCGTAAGAACACAACAAGGTCACCTCCGAAAAACAAAAGACTACGTGTTCCGTACCTGCCACAACAAAAAGAGCCCCGGAGTAAGGAGGGGGGTGCTGCAGCAGCTTCGAAAGCTCCGAGCGGAGAGCGGGGGGAGGGCGGGGGGCGCGTGGAGCGGAGCGAGGCGGTCGAGGGGGCGGTGGGGCAAACACGTGGATCGCTGACGGCCTTGACCCTGACTTTGTAAGTAGTACTAGAGCTTTCCGCGGCGGGACGGAAGGGGCGGGCCGGGGGTGGGCGGGGGACGGGCGGTTCTGGGGGTAGCTGCGAGGGGCGCGGCGAGGGGGTTGTTGTGTCTCACGGTGAACTTGGCAGTTGGCTTTTCCCTCGACAGCTGCAGCAGGCTCGAGGATCGATACAGCCCTCGCGCGCTCCGCGCGCCTCGGCCAACTCTCGAGCGGCGAATGTGCTCCCCAACGCCCCCGACACCCGCCATTTTAAATGGACACCCTCCCGATAGCGTTTCGTCCGTACCCCGGCCAGCACGACGATGCTCCTGAAATACTTCCGATGGGATTTTGCATTGGAAAAAAAAGTGAATCGACGGTGTCGGTGGACTTTTAAGGGTGGTTTGTCTAGAAAATCGGGGACTTTTTTTCCGAAATAGTTGAAAAAAATAATATGCTGTTTTAGCATCTAGGATGTCAAAAATGTGTCTGATGATCCCAAGATGCTGCCTTTACTGCTCCCGCAGTTGAATTTGCATTCACAGGATGTAAAATTAACTGCGAGGGCAGTAAAGGCAGCATCTTGGGATCACCAGACACATTTTTGACATCCTAGATGCTAAAACAGCATATTATTTTTTTCGGTGCATACGACTAATTTTACAAGTCATGTTGAATCGATGAAAACATACGAAAAACCGAGCAACACTTCGCTTTTTTAATTCCTGGTTATACCGCACCGCCGCGGAAATTTTGAAAAAGCCGGTGTTTAGGACGATTTTTGTCATTTTTTGGGGGCCTGGACGAGAAAATTGAGGACTTTCGGGGATATCGGGGACACCCTCCGAAAATCGGTGATGATCGGGGACATTGGGAAGTTTTGAGGACTTGTAGGCACCCTGCGGACTGATTACTGAAATTGATGGACAAAGCTATAGACAAAGAAGACATAGGGAGTATGGAGCGATCCTATTGGTTGAAATGGGTGCTTCCTATAGACTAAGGGAGAAAATGATAGGCTAACTGTCGGGTCTCTCGTGGGTTGCCGTTAGTTAGTCTCTTACCTACCTCCTTTGTCCATTGCACCATCTGCTTCCACCGATAGGATCCCTCCATATCCTTTTTGTCTTCTTTGTCTATTGCTTCTTTTTTTTTTTTTTTTTATTTACAAGTTCTTAATATTACATTTATACATATCATTTCTCGTACCTAAAAAGATTTCACCAATAAAGAGAGACAAATTAAAATCATAAGGAACACGATATCATAACATTACTAGTACGTTGAAAAATAAAACATCAAGTCTTATCTGAAATTGACTACGCACTGGAGGAGCAGGTCGGGAACTTGTTGTCAGCCTTTTGCTGACACACCGGAACCGCCCTCTGGCATTTCATCGGTGGAAGTGGGTTTGGGTCTGTTGAGTTCTGAACTTTTGATCTTTAAGATTACTGTAATCATTTTTTCTATTATTATCCACTTTTCTTTACAATCAAGCATGATCTCGACTATATTTTCTCTGTTTAATTTTTGTTTCAGGCAGGTTTCTACATTGTCTATTGCTTTGTCTATTAATTTAAATAATCACCCCGCTGGTGATTTGATGAGGCGGAATGAATCAATTAGTGGAGGCGAGGGTGGTTGACAGGCGACGACACCGACACCGGGGCGCGGGGGCCCGGCCCCGCTCGCGCCCGCGACAACTCGCGCTCCTCGCCTAATGGAGTGTATCTCTCCCTAACGAACCGTGATTTTATTGATGATTAACTATCTCCAAGATCGCGCTTCACTTTTGTCCACCGCCGCCGCCGTCGCCGCCGCCGCCCTCGGACGCGGCTCGGCTACCAGCCTATCCCCGCCGCCCCAACCGCCTAACTCCGCCTCGAAACCGTGGCCAGATACGCGGTTTTAGCCTGGACTCGGAGCCTGCCCCGCGCCCCGCCCCCGCACCGGTCGTAGGTGCCCCGATAAATCCACGCATTCCCAGCTTTATTAGGCCCGATCCGATCGTCGCTCCCGCCATCGTCCGTTTGTTTGTTTTCTTGTTTCTACGTCATCGACCGTTGCCGCTTTTTCACGGCACGGCGGGCTGAGATTCTTGAAATTTATAGACAAAGTTATAGACACAGCGATAAACAAAGCTATAGACAAATATGAAGAAGAGACTGGAATAATTCTATCTTGGGTGATCGGAATGGACCTCTACTTCATCGACCGTTGCCGCTTCTTCAGGGCACAGCGGGCTGAGCTTGTTGAAATTTATAGACAAAACGATAGACACAGCGATAGACGAACGACAGACAAAGCTATAGACAAAGAAGACGAATGGAAGATGGAGTGATTCTATCTCGGGTGGTCGCACTCGCGATGGACCTCTACGTCATCGACTGCTGCCGCTTTATCAGGGCACAGCGGGCTGATTCTTAAAATTTATAGACAAAGCTATAGATACAACGATATACAAACGACAGTAGAAGTTATATACAAACAATATAATGGGAATATGGAGTAATTCTACGCGGGTGGTCGAAATTGACCTCTGTCTTCTTTGTCTACGGCTTTGTCTATCATTTCGATAACAATCCTAACTTCCTTACATCATTTATCGATTAAATGTAACGTTTGAAAAAGATTAAAATAAGAGCAGATCCGAGTAGATGGGTGCCTAGGATAACTAATCTGAGGAATGAACCGGTTTCCGAGTTACTCTCGGCAACCCGGCCTAGACACGAAGAACTATCTGCCCACGCACCTGATGCTGAGCCGCACTTAAAGACTCACTTTGCCTCGAATTAACCACGCTTACCACCCTCCCACCCCCTCATGCTTCGCCGTGGCGCGGCTCCAAGCCGACCTCATACTTTTACAAGTTAATACTGTTTATTAAAGGAGTAGCCACGGTTATATTGGTTGGTGCTGGTCGTGGATGATAGGGCTCGGATTTTTTTCTTCTTCTTTTCTTTTCTTTCATCTTCCTTTTTTGTGCTCCTTTTTTTATTTTATAAGTTTCCCTCTTCCCTCTTTCTTCGAGATCTAATCACCTCATCTCAACGGAGAGGCGCTCGTGTTCTGACACCTGATGAGATTGCGGAGAGTTGGATGAACCTGTCGAGGGTCAAAGCGTCGCTTCTCCCTCGAAAGAACGTAACTGCATTTCAATGTTGCCAAATTTCCCCTCGCAAATTGCATTTTTACCAGAAGAATTTTGGGCTTTTCCAACTGAGAATTGCGTTGAATTTTTTTCTAATCTCTGGCAAAAATCAGAAAAATTTTGGGCAAAAATTGCAAGGGTACATTCTTGCAAAAATTTGAACTTTTTAAGTCAATCTTCCAACCTTAGAATGGAGTTACGTTCATTCGTCCAGGAGACGACGAAGTATTCCAGTGTGCAAATTGTGACCACGAAAAGTCTGAGACAGGCCATCGTTGGTCTGAAACTTTGTTACGTGACGGGTCTGAAACTTTCAGGGTCAATGATTGGAAGTGTCTACAAGTGGAGATAAACCCGAGATAATAAACACGTTTAAAATAAATCCAACGAAACAAAGATTTTAAAAACAAAATTAGTGCCGCAGGATCTATTTTAAGCTAAATAAGTCGAGTATGCGTAGTACATGAAAAGGATAAAAAAGGCCAAGTCACTTTACAAATTCATAAAACTCACAATGTTTAATTCCCGTTCATTCTTCAAATATTTTTTTTTTTAATTATTAATTTTTTTTCAAAAAAAAAAAAAAAAAAAAAAATTGGGCCGAGTGCGCAAGGAAACGAATCAGGGGTGAAGAATTTAAAAATTATGCGTTTTCGCAATCTCACCGTCCAAAACGGCGAGGAACGTACGATACGGCCGATAGTGCACTGATGTTGCGTCGACCGTAAATGAAGGCGCGTCAGTTTGGAGAAGTGCCGATCGCGGCTAGCTCCAATCTGTGGAGCACTATGCCTGGTGGTCGTCGACCGTCGCGTTGAGTATTGGTATACATCACGACTAGTATTAGGAGTATTAAGAGATGAGTACTTAGTAGCTCTTCATTGCTCCACTCTTGTAGGCTTTTAAGCTGGCCAATTCGACAGTCTTATACCTATACGACAGGGAGGGGATTACTGTAATTAATTCACCACGCATCGCATTAACGGAGTGCTGACCATCCAGCAGATGATGCCCAGATTTCACGCGTCAAAACATTCGAACTCGAAAATCTTCAGGGAGTCGCGTCTGAAAGAGAACATATCTATTTTTCAGAAGAGTCGCGAAATACTGATACTTCTATGCGGCCTAGAGGTCATCTGTAAACGGACCATGCTCTAACCTTTTAGAGATGAGCATCGTTCCTTTGCAACTGAGGTCGATCACTGATTCGGTCTCCCTGCCCTTGAATTTAGTTCCAATCCTAACCGTCTTTCCCCCCTTTTTTCTGATAATCTTCAATTTCATGCCGGGCAATTACTCTATGTGTACACATTTAGAGGCTACATGACATAAGGAAAGTACGGAAAAACTGCATGAGTGAAAAAATAAATAGAGAAAGAAAAAAAAAACATCCTCTTATCAAATTAAACTTGGGGAGGAAGAAAATATGGAAACTAAAGACCAGAAAGAATCTTAAGTTTGTCTTCTTATTATTTGAGGAATCGATTCACATGATAACGACCATTTCAGGTTCATCATAGAATTAGCAATCCCGGCTGTCTCATTTACACCAAATGACAGTTTAGCTGAGATGTCCTCCAGGAGGCGACAAACTAAAAAAAAAAAGCACGTTTCCCATCCCCCCCCCCCATTTTCCTTACGCATTGTGAAGTAAAGAGTGATTTCCTGAGTGGCCTCGTGAGCTCTCAGCATGATTTTTACGCGATATTCCATTAGGATCACTTCTTCTTTTTGCACTTACATAAGTACAGGTCTACTGACGTAAAGTTGTTGAAAAGGTGTAATTTTTGCCAATTTTACGATCAACGAGTATGCACTTAAACTTTTTTTCAACTCGCAGATTTAACACATAATGCCAATTAGTGTATTCATTGTTGGGATGACATCTTTAGAGGCAAAAAAGAAAAGCATGATGAATCACAACTCGTGCGATCTGTCTGCTAAAATGGGAGGAGGCAAGGTTTAGGTTCTGTAGATTAGAACACTATTATAATCTCAAATCTTACCGACTATTCTCATAAGGCCTTATTTACTGTTGCATGTACCATTCGAATATTGACGGCAAAACTACTAGACCTCGTATCTCGGTTTGCGACGTCCTGTCATGACTTTTCGAATGGAGAACTATTCAACGTCAATTTAAGAAAACTTCTGTGTTTTTTCTTCTGTGTGCACAGAAAACTCTGCAAAAATTTCAAGAAATGATGTTGATTTGTTCTCCTTCAAAAAAATAAAATGAGAGCGGAGATTTTTAAATACAGCAAACGAGAAACGTGGTCTGGTAGTTTCACCGCCGATGTGTTTTCATTACATATTCAACCTTAGAATCAACATTATCTCACCCTTAAAATATTTTCTAAGTAATATTTGAAAAATACTGGAAAGTTATTTTTTTCTTCTCGCACTGAATTACGGACATCGAACTAAATGATACGACTTAATTAAGATGAATAAATTGAGGAGCTCCCCGGAACAAATATTGCATACCCCTTTACCGAATTCATTTGGATTATAGATAATGTTTCCTTTTTTGTATTGTTATGTTTCACTTCGTCAGGGTGAGATAAAGTTTTTCCACTCAAGAACAACTGATTCCGCGAATGTTTCAACGAATTTCGAAGATCGAGACCACACATTAAAATTGATATTCTTATATTGAGGACCCTCTCATAAAAAGGGGGAAAAGTATGATAAAAAAAAAAAAAAAAAAAAAAAAAAAAAAAAAAAAAAAAAAAAAAAAAAACATCGATGACGAACCATAAGAAATCGGTTCACCGTAGCGGAGGGGAGGGGATTCCTTCTGTGAAACCTCTGATGGTTTATTTATCAGCTCCTGAGTGATGCAATTACCTTCTTCAATAATGTGATTCGCTCTCAGGGTGAGGCATTCTCTGCTGCGTAGAGCTCGACACAAAGAGGGGCTACAAAAAGTAAAAACAGAAAGGGGGGCTGGCTTTCCACGAAACGTCCCATCGGACCTCTCGCTCCTGATATCTATACTCGCCGGGGTTTCTTGGAACAGGGGAATTTTTCATTTTACCTGGAGGTCACGGAAAGCTCAGCTCAAGGATGTCCCTTCACAGAATCTGGCCCAGGAAAAAACCGGCCACAGAAAAATTATTTCCACGTCCCTTCTCGCGCACATGTTACTAGAGTAGAAGCATATGCGGGTTTTTTTTTTCTCCCTACTATCTTCAAAATTTTTAAAATCTTACGATTTAAAATTATGTAAGTATACAAGAAAAGCTAAGCATTTTTTTTCTTTACTTAATGTCTAAAATTACATAAGAATTACGAGCCATGTACTTTTAATTGATGGTATGAAATTGAAGGTCCAAACTCAAAAGAAAATACGGACCAATAAGTTTGAGAGAGAGAAATCAACCAACCACGATACTTAAAGTTGAATTTGTTTTGATACAAAAATATAAAAATAACTGAATAAGTACGAACAGAAGTTTCGACACGGTACCTATTCTTGAAACGTCTGAAACCTCCTGAAAGAATTCCGAGTTTTTCCTTTGACTTTCCCTCGCTGCAACACTCATTACACTCAGTAAGACATTCCTAAAAAAGGAAGACTTTGAAATGTCTAAGCGGCTTTGAGAGGACTCCGCCGTCACGCTCCGGAGAAACAGCGTAAAACTCCACCAAAATTCGTGCGTGAATCCGCGGTTCTGCCGGGAACGGAGCCGGGGTCGGGGGGCGCGGGGACGTTTACGCGGCTGCGGCGGTGGCGGCGGGGAGCGCGCCGTCATCGGCCGGGCAAGCAACCCGCGACGCGTTGGGGTAGGGAGAGAAGTTCAATATCGAGGCCGCGGGCGTCGGTCGCGGGAAAGCAACAGGTGGCGAGCGCGCGCGTGGCGGGGAGCATACTCACCCGGGCGTCAAGGTCGTATCCGCTCCCGATCGATTTCACCCGGGGATATCGACGCGCGCATGGCTCCCATTGGCTCCCGCAACGCGCATTTCCCGCGACTTTTCTCGAGCTTTCGCCGTCGTTGGCGCTCTACACTCGGGTGACGTACACTTCGCGGCCGATCCCCCCCCCCCCCTCTCCCCCTCGTAACACCCTCCCCCCCTCCCCTTCGGTTCGGACCCAATTTCGGTCGGCGCGCGTACTCACTCGACGGCCGGCCTCCGTTCTGACCTCTACTATTTTCATGAATTTGTTAATTAAAATTTTCCCGTGGCGGCTTCCCCGATCGGCAAGTAGGGGAAGGTCATCGACCTTTTCCTGGCTTATTATTTTTTCGGCCTTTGAGAGGCACGGGCTCGAGCTGTTTTCAGGCGGTGAATTTAGCAAGTTGGCAAAACTGGGCGGCTCGATCCAATTTAATGTGTGAAAGAGTCTATATTCATCAAGGCAGACTGGTAAAATCGATTATTTAAATAGTATTCCAGAAGTCCCGCAGCATACTGGAAACCGCTTGCCTCTTTTCAGGGAGGTCCCTTTAAAATTTTCGGGGTTCCAAAAGTTTTTCCCTTTGACCTTGGAGCACTCGCAAAATTTCAAATCTCGATCTCAACTTGTTCAAAAGTCATAGGGTTGGATGCCTGGTGCTGTAGGTGCTGGACTTTTAAATTACCCTGTATCAGACATTTAAATTGAGTAAAAATAGTGTTGTCGACTAAAGAAAGGTTACTGCTATAAATTCCTACTGTAGACATTTCTGGGGCCGTTTGTTCTATAACGAGTGTTTTACAGGATCCCTTAAAATTTCATCGAGTTATGATGTAATTTATTTCAGGATTTTGGACTCAAATATTCCAGTACTTGCGCCATTCTAGACATTCATAATGATACATTTAAATTGAGTAAAAACCGTTTTTTCACCCGCCGAAAATCACTAACCATTCATTTCTACCGTAGACAACTAATACATAGACAACTAATTGAAGGCGCACTGGTTTTGCGCAATGACAACGCCTGGATACAACTATTCGTGTTCCAAAGATGTCCGTGTTGCATATACAACTAATTGAAGGCGCACTGGTTTTGCGCAATGACAACGCCTGAATATAATATTTGATTTGAATTTATAACGAGAGAAAATATATTCGCCACAAAATGAGCAAAGTTTTCGGAACATTCTTTCGTAAGAGATGAGGAGTCTATCAGTCACAATCAGTTGAAAACCGAGATAGCTTCAGAAGAGAAGGCGCAAACGCACCGCGGAATCCGAAGAGAGAGGGAGCAGCAGAGGTATGTTGGAAGATTCAGAGTTTAACGACTCGAATATTAAGTTAATCTGTGCGTAATCCAGAGCTAATATAGTTTACTAGATCAATTTAATTGTCCTAAATTAAAGAGGAAAGGATTCTTTATATTCGAGCGCTGCATTCCTCGCGACATCAGAGCATACCGCCTCACGCCGTTGCCGCGCGAGGCCCACCAGAATTCTTATTTGAGTTTCAGTCGGATGACATTCAGTAAAAGCTGAGCGCTGCTAATACAGTTTCGATTTAATTGCAGTTTTAGATGTACATCGTTTGATGCAAGTTCCTAATTAAGTAAATGTTTCAATACTACTTTAAAATGAAGGGCTGAAAAAAGTATGAAAATGTCATCATTCGCTGGTCCACGATGACCATCGAACCACACTGAAAAAAAACTCCCGGCGTTTTTACCAAGGTCCGTTGGTACCTTTACCGTCTCACTTTTTTTTTACCAATTATTGGTAATTTTACCAAGACAGACTGGTAAGCTTACCTAAAAACCGGTACTCATACTGTTTTTTTCAGGTAAGAATACCAATTTTATTGGTAATCAATTCCCGGTAACTTTGCCATTTTATCTCAGTAATTCTACCACAGTCGATAAAAAACATTGGAGTTTTTACCAAGGTCCAGTAAAATTACCGAGAAAGTTCAATAATTTTACCGAGATTTCTCGGTAAAATTACCAATTCCATAAATGGTAATTTTACCAAGAAAAAACTGGGATCAAATAGAACCCTGAATTCTTGGTAATTTTACTTTTTTCTTAGTAAATACGCCGAGATTTTTTTTTCAGTGTTGACGATTGGAAGCAGTGCCGTGGCGTGTTTTGCGATATATCGATGAATCCGTCATTTAAACCTGTGGAAGAGGATCGATTAACAGGGTGTTTGGAACGAGCACCTAAATAATCGATTCTTTACCATAGCTTCAAGTGGAGGAAATATCGACGATCGATCAGTTACGCTTCGCCACCGGTACATCCACCTGATTTGCCTCCTCTCAGTCTAGACGTGCCCACTGGACCGAATTCGTCGATGGAGTCATAGCGTAATCAGTAACGCAGATGAGGTTTCTCGAGAAGACGAAAACAATAAAAAATACATGGAAAAATACGAATTTTGTTGCGATCGGATTGGTGATCAGTGGACGTTGAAATGCATGGAGGGGAAATCTTGAGTCTTCACGCAAGAAAAACTCCCTCGAGGGAGATGAAAACCAACCATCTTCTCCTTCGAAAATCATGAGGACGGCCCATGGTACCACCTCCCAATTCTCGTATTCAGCGAGAATCAGTGGCGTGACGTGCTTCGTGATAACTATATCGATGGATCTGCCATTTAAAACTATTTTTTTATAGGACCTTTTCAATGAAGCAGTCGTATCCACCGTATCGAATTGAATTTCAATTGAAAAATAAAAAAATAATAACTTACACGCTCTAGAACTAGGCTAATTCATCCTCCAAAACCAACCAAAAAGTAGAATTCTTACCTGTAACACATAGAAAAAAGTACATTAGTAAGCATATTGAGAATTAGAACATGATTTTGATGAAGAGATCATAGACAAACATATTACTTAACGAAGCATTGAACGTCAAAAAATCTGAGAGTGAAGACGAAACAGAAAAGAGGGGATTGATTTATTCCCTTGAGAAGTTCAATGTTTAACATCTTCTTGGTGTTCATGGTGTTTTTCTCGACTTACATTTTCTTGTACATTTTTATAATTTAGCACTGTACAGAATTATTACAGCATGCTTATTGATTTCCAGATTTTGAACATGACAAGAAAATTTTGATTTCGGATTTGGAATACGATGCTTATGAGTTGGTTGTACAGCTGATGCACGGGCTCTTGTCGTGTAACTACTCACAAGTTTTTCCAGTGCATGCCCTTTGTTTTCCACTATAACCCCACGACACTCCCTTTGAGAGCGTCCTGATTTGCTGATATGTACATAAAACACAGTTTCCTCGACGGCGAGACGACCCGAAATTCACGACACCGCGGGCGAGAAATTCGACAGGGTCAGGCCACAGGCCTCGTTTCCCGCGGGCAGGCGCACGTTCAAATTGGATAATTCACGCTGGTTCACTCGGAGTCAGCTCGGCTAAAGCTGAATAAGTTCACTTCAAGCTGGGTTCGGGCCCATCAGAGTCGATGGCCTTAATATTTCAGAGCCGGCAGTGCATTTTCTCAGCGACGTCCGTAAATTGATTTCACATTCACATTAGCTCGGCTTCCCATTTCCGAACCAATACCGTTCGATCCTCGACCGCCGTTCCTTCTGTCGCGCCGCGCCGCGCCGTTTCTCTTGTTCCTCGCCGCGTCGCTCTAACCGCACAACGGGTCCATTAAAACCCCGGGAAGATACGAGGTTCCTGCCGAGGGAGACAGGCTCCCCTCCTGCCCCCACCCCCTCAGAGCAATGAATCTGAAACGCCTATCGACAAATTTACCCGCGGTTAGCCCGACAGGGCTCCTCGAAAATTGACTCTTCCCCGTCGATTAGTCGGACGAAAGAATGGTAGAGTCAGCTGCACCACGTACAGACAGAATCGCACACCTCTGTTAATGTTTAACATGAAAATTTGGCGTTTCGACAGATTTTATTGTTTTTCGCTACTTTATACGCTTCTTTTTTTGGGAAGTCTCTAAATTAAATTCAGAGGCGGATCCAGCAAATTGGCAACATTGTTTTTCTCCATCTGAACCTACGGAAATGTATCGATTCTTGGAGGGGCCAGCTCCGACAAGATCGATAATATAACATAGGTTTAGATGGAGGAAACCCGGTGTTGCCAAATTGCTAGATCAACCTCTCATAAAATTATGTTAACGTGTTAGAATGTGGAATAAAATTTCGAATCATTTCCGTTTGAGTAAGTTAATTCTCATCGATAATACCGGCAACCTACCTGATAAAACTCCCAGAAGTGACTAGAATTTCATTTCCCTCATTGACAGAAGGTAATAATGGTTAAACGATGCACAACAACAACAATTGTAAATGTAGATACATTTCTAGAGGAGAGTAGAGAAATAGTAACGATCGAAAGGCGGTACCAACTTTCAAGGCACCCGGTACGATAGTTTCCTGGTGCGATCCGCGTACCGATTTTCTCGAGAGCTCTCCAATGTCTTTGGCTCGATGTGAGGCTAATGAGAGATGCACCCCGCATGGTAATTATAGTACTTGCAACTATTTATGATTTTCATTTGTCATCGAGAATGTCTCCTCTCTCGGTCCCCACGCGTTCCGTCACTCCTTCGCCCCCCCCCCCCCCCACCGACCCCCATCCCGACCGATCCCATCCGCGACTAGGCGGGGTCTGTTCGTCATCATTAGAAATTTGTTTCGAACTAATCGACGCCGCCAATGCCTAGCTTTGATTCCTACTTAGTTGCCTGCAGTGGCGTAGCGTGCTTTACGTAAATCGATTGATCTGTTGTTTAAACCAATGGAAAAGAATCGATTAACAGGGTGTTCGCAACGAAAACCTGAATGATCGATTCTTTATCGTAGCTTCGAATGGGGAAATATCGATAATAGATCATTCACACTTCGCCATTGGTTTACTATTTACATGATCTTCGTTTTTACTTTGAGATAGGAAGTTTTTTTTTATCATTATATCGATGGTAAAACGGGGAAGAATGAACGACCCTGTAGCTGTCGATGCGTCGAGGCAACGTATATTTTGAGATATGCACATGGGATGAACTACTAGACAAGATATGAATTCATTTATTAGTATTCATTATTTTCTCATGAAAATGGCACGCAAAACACTATTGATACAACGAAATTTACTGAGGAAACTCCTGACCAAAATTTTAACGTTTTTTTCATGCATGAATTTAAACTTCTCACCCATGAAAAATGCGTAATATACGCGAGTTAAATCGTGCACTAAACAGTAGCGTGACAGTCTTTGCAGTCTGAAAATATGACAAGCTCAAAATCAACGCTTCAGCTTAATTATTGCACGTTGTTCACAGAAAGGGAGTAGAGGAGACACTGCTCATCGAGAAGCTTACCTATAGTGCCAAAATCATTGTGGTGCGCAATTTAATTTAAATGTACTCATTTTTTTCTTGTGAGCGGAAAAATCAATTATTTCGTAACTAATTCTGAAAAATAAAACTGTTAATATCTTCGTATGATTTTATTAATTTTGTTCCTCCGTGCGTGTTCCACGTGAAATTGTAAGGGATACAAGCAATATCAGAATACCTGAATTTGTACCTTGTCTGCTGATTCATTGCCATGGAAATGCTTCTTTCCTAGTTTCAACATATCTCTATGGACAGTTCTGTCGTGCTAAGGAAGAACGCCGTATGAACATCTGAGAGTTGCCAAATTTCCCGTGATAAAACATGTATTTTTAACGACAACCATGCACATTTTTCTTTGAAACTTTCGAATATTTTAGATTATATTGCGTACAAAATTGTCTGAAATTTTTGGAGGGAAAAAATATTCACAATTTTCTCAGTGAATTCGGTTTTTATTGAAGGAAATTTGGCAACGCCAGATGGTTCATACGGCGTTTTTCCTCAGCACGGCAGAATTGTTCGGTTACGTAAATCAACGTCCGCAAAAACAAGCTGGGCCGTAGATCTCAAAGGAAGACCAGATCTTGAACCGCCACCTCGCTTGAGGCTGTGGATAACGGAAGGTTTTACGCTATCCTCGGGGTTTTAAACCTTTTGTACCGCGAGCAAAACTGAATCCACCCTTCGCCGTGGCATTTTTCCGTACAATCTCCCCCCAGTGCCCCCCGACCTTTGCCTCGCACGACTTCCACTCTAGCCACCCTCTCCGATGGGGAATTCACCGAAACGACGGAGGTTATGAATATCTCAACGAGGTCAGTCAGTGTGAACGAAGCTCATTAGTTTATAGAAAGTTGTGCCGACCACTTTTCAGGTGATCGCCTCCTCCGCTCGGAAATTGGGTGGTTGTCGATAGGTTGGGGTGGCGATGAGAACCGGTCCCGGGGGTCGCGCTCTCCGCGAGGGGTTCGTCGAACCGGTTCCAGCAACCGGATTCACTTGCCACGACCCACTGCGTTGAAAAACCGCGTAACTTCTGAGGGAAAACCAAGGCGGTTGCGTGATTGTTACTTAGGAGGACGTGGGGGCCGTAACGCCCGCTTGCGGGGGTTAGACGAGCTCTAAGTCCTAAAGTTTATGACTTTGCAATAGCCGCAACGGGTTTCGCACACGACCCGATGTTTATGCGAAATTAAATACTTCGCTGGAGAAATCTTATTATTCACGGAGGGAACCGAAATTTCGGATCGGCTTTGAGATTGGCGGTCACCCCTTAGACAAAAATAATCGCATTTGTAAAACAAAGTTGCGGGTATAATACGTTTTAAAATGAAATTGTTGAAATGACATGATTAGCGCAAAGACTAAAAAACTAAAAAAATCAGAGAAAACATACCTCCTATTGTTTCTGGTTGGAAATCGGGAAATTTGAAAACTACTGAAGATTTAGCAGCGACATGGCAGCGAATAAAATAATGTAGGGCAATGATTGTTCACTTTACTCGGCGCCGCAATGCTCGTTATTTATTTCTTTTCTCGGTGCAGAACGTATTCTAATTTACTGCTAATCGTATGTAAGTATACCAAGAAACTCTATCCAGAGATTAACGATTATTTTACGATCCTTTTAAGAGAAGTGCGTGTATAAAGTCGTGAGTGTAACTTTACTCTCTCTGCTGTGGCTTGTTTCTTGATTTATTCCTTATTTTGTGGTGCGTGCGCTTTTTGTTCTCCGAGTCAAAAAGCGTTATAAACCACACATGCGCTGGAAAATCCCGAAATCATAGAAAAAACGAGTTCTTAGTGGAAATATTAAAATATTTCATACTTTAAGCTTTGCTTTGGGGGGTTTCCAAAATCCAAAAACAGAAGATAGCCAACGCAGGAAATATTAGTTAGAAGCACCTTAGGCAGAACGAAGATATTTTAGAATTGGACATACTTTGATCAAAAGGAACTATATACATTGTGGCATGGACCCTGTCGGACATGCTTCCTTGTAGGTGTCCAGGCCCGTGTCAAAATGGAAAAAGTTCCTTTTGATATGATACGTGCAACTATACACGTCAGACAAATGTTGACTTTCACGCTCATGGAAACCCATTAAAATACTTAACTTTTTATTTATTTCTTCGCAGCAATAATCCGAATATTACCATAATCCTTCAAACTTAGCTATATAAGAGATGAATACTAAGTAAAACACCCAAAACATGCAGTCGACGGCGTCAAAATGTTAAATCAACAGGTGATTTGTCATTTCAACATGATACAACTATATTAACTCCTGAGCCGCTCAAATTGCGTCCATCAAGTTGAAGGCGAACTTGATATCTCACTTCACGTTCCAAGAGCGAGCGCGATGATACATTCGAACTTTTGCAACTTATCTCAAAGTCAACATCAAAATATTTGACTATATTTGTCTTCTCGCTGCCATGCCCAGGGACCGGTAACATTGTTTTTTAGCTTTTGTTTTTTTGGATTGTCTAATGTTTTCTTTTTCGACGGTTGAAAATGACCAGGATACCGCTCAAAACGTCCCGCGTATTGTAAATTATTGTCCTCTTCAGCCTCGCCCCGCCTTTTCCTGTTTCATTTTATAATCGACTATGTATAACTCATAAATATACGAGTTATCGATGAGATGCCCTAAAAATATTTCACCGTTCATCCTCACCGAAGTAACAAAACAAGACGTACGGACGAAATCCTTCAAACCAGGGCCAGGATAAATTAGAATGTTCGACGGCCGAAAATTGAACTTAATGGGCGAATAACTCGTCCAAAGCGGCAACAGGGCCTTTAGAACAGATCCGCAGCACAGTATCGTGCGTGCGATCATCTGGGATCGGTGAGCGTTTTTGATTCGAAACCCCAAACTTGATCCCGCATTAAGTCCAAAAGTCGGTCAGCTTACGTAATTTGTGATTCACTCCTCCACTAATTATCGCCCGCTGCCTAGGCTAAAAACACGCGCAGGCGGCTCTCGCCAGATCTGCCGTGCTAAGGAAAAACGCCGTATGAGCCTTCAGGCGTTGCCAAATTTCCTCTGGCAAATCAATAATTTTCAGGGAAATTTTTGAATATTTTTCTGCCGATTT
The DNA here is from genome assembly GCF_918797505.1 of Bemisia tabaci. NCBI lineage: Eukaryota > Metazoa > Arthropoda > Insecta > Hemiptera > Aleyrodidae > Bemisia > Bemisia tabaci. The sequence goes on from NC_092794.1 coordinate 3,707,994, forward strand.
CTTAGATAATTTTGTTTGTGATTTGATCTAAAGTGTCTGAACATTTTAAAGAAAAATATTCATAAGTTACTTCAAAAATAAACATTTTATCCGAGGAGATTTGGCAACGCTCGAATGTTCATACGGCGTTCTTCCTTAGCACGGCAGAGATCCTTGAGGCTGTTGCCATTTTTTCGACGGTGCTCAAAATAAGGGTACCTGTAACGTATGCGCGTGTCTGGGCACCGCTTGTCGACGCGAGGAAAAATGAGAATTCGGCCGATTTGAAAAGTGGATTTGGATCGCGGGCGATGCGCGGCGGCAATAATTATGCTGTTTTAAATTACGACTCTTGGCTCGATTATTTACTTGATCAGCGGCTGCCGCGACCACAAGCCCTCTTGAATGAGTCGCAAGAGGAAAGTAATTAACTCGGCCCACGCGCGGCGCCGCGACGCCGAGCGCGCGCCCTTTGCACCGACGCACGTCAGCAAATGTCCATTGTTCCCAGAAACAGGAAGAATATTCGATACCTATATACATCTATATATAACAAAAAAAAGAGAGAAAAAAGGTGAAAATCGTGGAGAAACATGGCCATGCACCACCCAAAAATTCAAAAGTTCATGAAAATGACGTTTTATACAATGCAACTTCGTGAAAATTCATAACCTTACGTGAAATTTTATGACATCTTTAAAAATCCTGAAATGGTGTCAATATGCCACGAAACGCGTAGAAACGGGGAATTCTTAATTTTGAAGTTTGGGGGGAAATTATGAGTAAAATTTCGAAGTTTTTTTCTTATCGAACCCTCGAGTAATTATTGTGTGTTGCGACTGTTGCGTACACAACCTCTGAGAACTTGTTGAAATTTCTTGTGAAGTATCATTTTACATCTCTGTTGCCACCTCGAAACAGGTATTTCATTCATGCCACTACGTTTTTTTGTTTTTTTGGGTCGGTTAGCAGAATCTGTAATAAAGCATTCGCCTGGAAAAGTTCTCCCCTTTTTCCTGTGCCTTCCGTTCATCAAAATCATACAATGCCCCTAAAAAACGTCTGTCTCAGGACCTTCATTGATTTCCCTAGAAATTAATTCCGTTTTCAATTTATAATTTTCAGCGGAATTAATTTCAATTTTCACTTTTATTTCTATGATGATCCGTCATATTTCCCACGAGACCACGCACGTGCTAAAAGTACCCTGTTTCCCTCGAAACCTCAACACGATTCTCCCGTACTGGATTTTTTGCGGCGAAGGGAGACCCCAGTTGAGCTGTCAGAATCACTTTGCCGCCAAGGACAGCACGCAAAAATTGCGTCAAGTCTCATTTTCAAAGCGACATTATTAAATTTGGGGTTTTTTTTTAAATCTGCCTCGGGTTTTTTTTTTGTTTTTTCGTTTTTTCTTTAAATTAAATTATTCGCGGGGTTCGAATCAAATTTTGCGGAAAGAGTTCATTGAGACCCGACGAACGGGGCCGGTAACCTGGGCATGGCAACCCGGTATATGCAATGTGGACATCCATCGAGCACAAATAGTTGCATGAATATAAGGCGTTGTTGTAGCCTTGAAGTTCTCCTACCAGCGTCTGAAAGCCACGTAAACTATATCGATGACCACGAACATAACCGCCTACCTGTAAACTGACAATTTTTGCAGGCGAAGAATTTTTGACTATTTTTTTAATTTTAAAGTTAGATTTGCAATTTTTTCATGCATTATAGCGGCATTAGGCGCTCCCCCGTAAAATAAGAGAAAAAAATAAAATCACCCGCGTACTTAATACTGTAGAATGTAGCGAAGTCGCTAACTCGTTTTTGCTGAAATTGTAGGCGTTAGCCCTCAATAAGCGGTTTCCTAAGGAATAAGAATGGGGCTCGATAAGCGTTTTCCTATGGAACGACTATGAATATGGGACCCATATACTGGCGTGCTAAGGAAGAACGCCGTATGAACATTCGAGAGATGCCAGCTTTCCTTCGACAAAATGTTTATTTTTGAGGAAAGTTATGGATATTTTTCCTTGAAATTCTCAGAAACTCCAGATGAAATTGCAAACAAAATTGTCCATAAAATTGAAAGGAAAATATTCATAAGTTTTCCACGAAATTTGTGTTTCATCAAAGGAAATTTGGCAACGCCTGAAGGCTCATATAGCGTTTTTTTCTCAGCACGGCAGTATATCGTCGGCGTAAGTCTGCAATCACATATCTCGTTTGCGGTGTCTGAAAATCTCCGTCCCTATGTTATTTTTTTTAAAGGAGAACACATTGACATCATTTCTTGAAGTTTATGCCGGATTTTCTTCGCACAGAGAAGAAAAATCACGGCAGCTTTAAAGAATTGTCATTGAGTAGTTTTCCGCTTAAAAAGTAAAGAATGACAGGAAGTCTGCGACGTCGCAAATCGAGTTATGTGATTGCCGACTTACACCGTCGATATGTCTATAACGTCGCTGTGAAATGAATATTTCATTGGAGGAAAGTTGGAAACCTTGGGGTGATCACGCGGCGTTTTCCCGTAGGACGCGGACAGGAGCGATGAGTTGGGTCTGGAAAATCAGCTCGCCCACGCACGGCTTCCCCGAGCCTCGGGCATCGATCAGGGTGGCTACGTCACCAGCGCCGGCCACGCACGCATCGATCTCAAACAGACGGATATTCCCTAGCCACGTGGCAGCGCTGCGCGGAGCAATCAAAATCCCCATCACCCACCCACTAACAGAGAAAGATCCGTCGAGACTTCGAAAATCCACGTCGGATCTGACTTTCTGATCCTTTAATTTCGCCTCATAGCCCAGTTTAAAGTGGGCGTTATCTCCCGGGCCATCTATTGCTTCTCGTTGGGATTTAACCTTTTTCGAATTATTCAGACGCCTCAAGCCATATCGAGGGCTAACCAACGATACCGCTCAACTGATGATTTTGGCAAATGAGTTAGCGACTTGGCCACATTTTACAAAATAAAATACGCCAACTCGTGATTTTGGGTTTTCCCCAATTCTGTACCTAAGGAAGCGCTTCAATGACGCTGTAATGTATGATAAAATTGCAAATCCGATCATAAAACGACAAAATTGGCCAGGTGTTTTTCTTCTGCAAAATTGTCAGTCTGCAGGTATGCGGTATTGTTCGGTAACCATCGGTCAATTTACAACTCTCATCGACAGAAACTTTAAATGAGTGTAAAGGCTACTTTAAGGTCGCTGGACCCTGGTAAAAATTGGCGATAGTACCTGCGTTTCAAAATACCATAGGAGTTCTTATAGCCGACTGAAGAAGGCGATAGAATATTATATAGCTGTCTGTACAAAGTGGAAAAAATCATACGACCGGGCTACACGAAGCGATAAAAAATTATACAGCCGGGCTTCACACTTTAACGCCTGGCTGTTGCTTTTGCGCCATCGGCTATAAAATGCTATAAGAAATTGTGTAGAAATTCGTGTGCTTTGTAAATCCTTCAGTTTGTACGGAATCACCTTAATATATTTACAAAACGCACATTATATTTTCCTTTACTTACTACATATTTTTTTCATCAATTAAAATGAGAATAAACCATACAGAGTGTGCAAACATTTCAAAGTGATGAGTTGAAAACGCTGACTCCACGAGATTAAATATTAGAGCCTAACACAAAGCGGAGCGGCGGCGCACTGGCGCCTACAAACCTAACAGGGATACTTCACGCATTGCGCAATACGTTAAAGTCTCTCTGCCCGCCCGCCACGCCGCAGCGTACCATGCCGACAGATGACGCCATGAGGCGGCACATTTTCTCACTTTTAAATAAATACGTTTTTTTCCAATTTCCCATACTAGATAAAAATTATGAAAAATACTGCGAACTCAGCTCACTAAGCACTCTCAGATGAAGCAATACAATTTACGTGTGCAAATTCTCCATTTGTGCTCTTCTGGGAACTCACATGTCATACAAGAAGAGGACTTGTTCCAAATGGCATTTTGAATCTCTGAAACTGTAGCTCGCCAAAAATATTTCTCACTACCCGGATTAGGGATTATCAACAGGCAAAGCTTGGAGACTCCAAAAACTGTGGGAAGGCATTAGTGGTGGGACATCTTGACTTGGGTCAAGGCAAGGAGAGGTCAAATACTCGTGCAGCCCCCTGTCCAAGTCGGGATTCATTGCTCTATGAGGGTGTTCCCGCTCTTCAAGCTGCTGTTGATAGGGCAAACAGGCATGTGAGGAGGGAACAAGGACCCTGCGTAAAACGATACGGACAAATATTTGAATGAAGAAAAGACAACGGAGAGCGGCGATCGCTCACGACGGAAAAGAAAAAGGAGAGAGAGAGAAAGTACGGGATAGGAAGAGCGTGGGAGAAAAGACGGTATGGAAATATAGACACATTTTCTCCCCGAGCCATAAAAAAAAATAAAAAGGAGTCAATTAAGGAGACAGTGATATCTAAACTGGTTGCTCGATGTGAGGAGATCATCGGACCGAAGGCGGGGGAGGGTGGAAGGGGGGGAGGGGGGGAGGATGCGTCATGGAGCGGAGTGTAGGAGGATGCGCTGTGATGTGGCCATTGCGAGTGAAAAAAAGGATACCTGGATCCCGGCTCGCGGCGCGGGCTGTGGGCAGGCGCGGGCATATTAAGATGGGAAAAGAAAAAGGAAACGGGCAAAGTCAATTAAAAACGAAAGAGAGGAGACTTATTATAGAAGTCACCCACACCGTTATATGATACGCTGGCCCTTTAACTGATCAAAAATAATCAGTCTGCCCATAGCTCAGGACCAACGTTGCCGACAGAGGCGGGATATTTTGAGGACTTACCCGAGTCCCGAGTGACGAGAGCTGGTTCGACACGAGGGAATTTTATAGATTGAAATTTCGGGATGATACGCGTTGTCTCCGCGAGGCGTTTCGTGGGATTCGTCCCAAGTTCGAATCACAGGAATGAACTTCTGCGGACTGTTTATTGAAATTGATGGACAAAGCTATAGACAAAGAAGACATAGGGAGTATGGAGCGATCCTATTGGTTGAAATGGGTGGTTCCTATAAACAAAATGAGAAACTGATAGACTTACTGTCGAGTCCTCTCGTGGGTTGCCGTTAGTTAGTCTATTTCCTACCTCCTTTGTCTATTGCAACCACCCGCTTCCACCAATAGGATCTGTTCATATCTCTTTTGTCTCCTCTGTCTATAGCTTTGTCTATAAATTTCAATAATCGGCCCGCTGGGCATCTTCCCTGTTAAACAAAACGTTAAAATGTATTCTACTTCTCTCAGAGTCGCTCCTAAGACTCCACAAAGACTCTGCTCAGTACTGTAATTAGTGATGACTAACTCAGTATTTTTCCCAACTTCGCAAATGAGATTTTTCCCTGGGATAAATCCCATGAAACGTCCCGTAGAGACGAAGTTTTTCCCGGTTTCGGATACTTTCCGGAAGTTTTTCCAGCGGATAGGGTAAGTTGGCAACGACGACCAAAAGTGCGTCGCACCTGATCAGAATCTTACAGCGCGGTTCGAGCTGGTGGGCTCAGTTTGAACGCCTGGCTTGTTACCAAATGGACAAGACGATGTTGCCAACTTAAAAACTGGAAAGGCCGAGGATCCTCGAGGGTTTTTCCCGAATTGTATTCAAGTAAATGACAATTAAAACAATTTTAGTATAAAGCAACGGCCTCTGGAAGTCGCCATTGATTTACGCAGGACCCTCAGAGATCTCTAATCTAAAAAGCATCTCAAAACCTGATGTTTCGGTGACCTATAACTGAAAACTCAATTCTTATTGTTTTATATTTCAACACAGCTATTTTCTCTCGAAGCTACTCTGTCTCACCCGAGACTCAACTTGCATAGTTTGAATTCCATGAGTTCACGTACCGACATTTCATTTTTCAGCGAAAAAAGTTTCCGGTTCTGAGGTTCCTCAAGGCGCTAGATACGACTATTTCAACTTCAGCATGGCTCAAATTGCATGGCTGCAAAAATGAAGGAGTTTTTTTGAAGCTTAAGGCGCTAGATACGACTATTTCGACTTCAGCAAGGCTCAAATTGCATAGCTGCCAAAATGAAGGAGTTTTTTGAGGCTCTTGATTATTTGTGTCTTAACCGGAAACTATCGCTTTACGCTTTATTCTGTACTTCGACTAAAAGGGTTGGTGAAACGTGCGAATGACCCTTTGGGCCGTAACATCCGACAACGCCGGTAAACACCTGATTCCACAGATTCCTCCTAACATGCTCTGTTGCGGAGGCCCGGCTTCCCTAATCACCGATACTCTCCAGCTCCGGGCTCCGCCACCCCCTCCCCCCCTCCTCGACGTCCCCCCCCCGCCCCCTGGATGGCATGCGATTCATACTACGTTAATTAATGGTGCATCCAGGATGGCAAGCGACAGGTGTGCCAACTTTTGATTGCTGACATTTACGAAAACCCAATATTACTGCATCGGCAGCCTCCCCCTCCCCGCCCCTCCACCAGCATCCCCCGCCCCCTCCCCGCCGGACGGCCGCGCAGATGGAACGCAGTTTGCGAGTCAAAGCTCGGAATGTTCCGAGGAACGTGTTTCGTGCATTTTAAATACGGCCGCGACCTCGACGTTGCCCGATGGTGGAGAAAATTCTACCGATTTTCACCTCTGATAAACCGCGGAATCCATGATTTTCGGGGCTGTCTGGCGTCGCGACGCCCGGATTCGCGGCAGTGCCACGGCGTCCTTTGCGATACATCGATTGATCTGCCGTTTAAGCCCATGGAAAAGGATCGATATACAGGGTGTTGCTTTAATGATCGATTCTTTACCGAAGCTTCAAATGGGAGATATCGATAATCGATCATTCACGGATTCGCGGGTCCGCTCCGTTAGGAATCATACGACGGCTAGACAAAATTAACTATCCTCCTGCGGTCACTCGACCAAGCTCTCGGCTCTTCTCGGTTTTGTTCGAATTTTTCTCACGGCTCGAGAAATCTCGAATATTCGGGCCCCGGCAATTTTCTTCGGCGTAAGGAGGAGGTGAGACGCGGGAATTTTGAGCGCGAAAGAGAAACTCCAAACGTTGGTCAAGAAATCGACTCCGCCACATTGTGTCTTGAGACCAACTCCGATGTGTCTACGTGCAGCGAAGCGAAGGGCTTCAAGGATTATTTAAAGATGCAAAAATCAGAGAGGACAGAACAGGCTTAAAATTACAACAAGGAACACTTCGTGGGCGATTCTAAAGGACCTCGGAAAACTCCCTAGGATACTTCAAGCAGGAGGAGAATCACTCATAGACGGATCCAGACACTTTGAAGGGGGGCGTAAGGGGGCTCGGGAGGGCTCTTACACAGACAGTTTTCGAAATTTTAAAATAACTAATATGCAGTTCGAGTCAATTTCGTCTTGAATAATTACCAAAAGTAAGCCTCTTTCCTTCCTCCTTTCTTTAGGGCGAACGGGAGGGGGGGAGGGGTTACGACTCCTACGCCCCCCCCCCCCCCCTCGATCCGCCTATGGAATCACCTTTCCGTAAAGTTATGCTTAGTTGTTCAAAGGATTAGTCAACTTAGCATAATTTTTGTGAGACAACGGTAAAATAAGAAAAGACATGTTTCGACAAATGCATTTTGCTGTAAAATAAATACGAAGATCCACGTTGCTCCACCCCGCCCTTGCGTTTATTAAGATCGTTATTTGCGCCCACACATCTTCCATCTCTTTGATTTTAACAAATCACTCTCTGATAAGACGTACTTTGTGCGGCGGGCAATATTAAGGCAATTCCGTAAAAAAAACAAGCCATAACGTTATGGGATAAATCACCCATTCTTACAATACCCCCTGAGACGACGTTTCAAAACTGGACGTGGGAGAGACACTCGCGATATTGCCAAATTATTCAAATTCGGTTGGAGAAGAGGCGGTGAAAAACATGGTGCGGCTCTCTCATGTCACAGATCAGATTTCGGTACATAAATAAATAATTGACATTGCAATGCGATCATCCCGCTAGTTTCGAATTCAATTGCCGGAATTAATATTGCTTCATCGAGGTGTTTGTATACAGTGCGAAAAACACTACCGATTAAAATTTCGACTTTAAAATTGAGCTTATGGGGGATGAAACTGCAAACCAATTTTTCTCAGTCTATCTTCTTCCACTAATTACAACAGAAATACGCAGAATTCCATTTTTAGAGGCAGGTCCGGGGGGCGTAGAGGGCATACGGCCCTCTCTCCTCTCGTTAGCCTGAAAAAAAGGAAGAAGAAAAAGGGAAGAAAGAAGAGGGGAGGACGCTTATACTAGGTAATTATTCATGACAAAATTGACTCAAACTGCAAATTTGATGCTTTACAATTTCGAAAATTTTCGGGGGGCCTCCCGACTTCCCCTTACACCGCCCCTCCATTCAAAGTGTCTGTATCCACCTATGAAACGAGGCAGCCACGTTGTGGAGTATGACGTCACAAAGAGCACCAAGGTGCGGTATGCTGCCGTACTAAGGAAGAACACCGTATGAACATTCGAGAGTTGCCAAATATTCTTCGATAAAACGTTTATTTTTAAGGAAAGTTATGGATATTTTTCCTTGAACTTTTTCAGAAGCTTTAGATGAAATCGCGAACAAAATTGTCTAAAAAATTAGAAGGAAAATATTCATAAGTTTACTGGGAAATTCGTGTTTTATCGAAGGAAATTTGGCAACGTCTGATGGCTCATACGGCGTTTTTCCTTAGCACGGCAGTATTGCACAAAGTTGGAAATGGACTGAGTTAAGCAGAAAGGAACCAACCCACATTCTGAAAAAAATTGAGTTATGAGTGGTTTTGAACTCAACCACTGCTCTCCTATCTATCGCCAAAAATTCAAAATTTTTGTTGGGGCAAATTTTGCAGAAATTGAACTTGAAGTTTATCTTTTAGATTGAGTCTTATGCAGGAGCCAAACTTTAAACCTCTTTTTCTCGGTTTGATCTCGATGTGGCTTGGTTCCTTTCTGTTTAACTCCGTCCAAATGCGGCTGTTCACATGAGCCACATGAGGCGCGGCATGTGGGTGAAACCTGCGGGTGGTTCGCATGTTTAAATTCCCCGATTTCGGCAAAGTTACGGCCGGCGGAGTCCAAATTAACCGCCCGCGAACAAACGCGCCATCGAGTCGGCCAACGAACACTCGTCCCGATCGTTAGCTTCGTCGTTTCCGAAATATTTTCGGAACCGGTATGGTGAGACCGTCCGCCTTATAAACCTTATTCCAGTGGCGTGGCGTGAATTGCGATATATCGATTGTTATGCCATTTAAACCTATGGAAAAGATCGATTAATAGGGTGTTCGCAGCGAACACCTTAGTAATCGATTCTTTACCATAGCTTTAAATGGCATAACATCGATATATCGCAATTCACGCCACGCCACTGCTTATTCGTCCCTTTTATCATTCTAATGGATCTCCGACGAGGAAGGCTCCGTCGCTTCACCCGCCGCGCAGAGGACGAGAACTCTCCATTTAGGGGCCGTCCATAAATTAGGTAAGGCACCTGGAAGGGTGGGTGGAGGGGGGGGTCAAAGGGTATCTTACAGGAGGAACAGGGGGAGGGTTCGCGCACTCCCACAAGTAAGGCAAACTGCTTGCTTGGAAAGAGAAAAATATACAATTTGAAAAATAATTTTCCCTGAAGAGTACCCAAAATGTGTACTGTGGTAAATTGATAACTTAGGTACGTCTTTTTTTTCCGTTTTACTTTTTAAAGCACCTGGATCCGTTGACAATTATTATTCATTGAAAAACTTTCCCTAAAATACGGAGCAACGGAAAGCCCTAGAGTTAGTCCATCATTTGGACTACATTTTGCAATTTGGAACTATAAATTCTAGCCCGGTTTAAAAACAACTTAAGTGCCATTAGTTTCTCTATGCACATAAGTGTTTTTCCAGAAGAGCCAGAATTTATATTTCCAAATTGCAAAATGCAGTCCATTTTCTCCCTTAGTCCATTGCGACCACATTTTCAACCGACAGGCCCGCTACAGTTTCTTTTCGTCACCTTTGTCTATCACTTCGTCTATCAGTCTCAATAATCAGGCCGCCGGACGGATCTTGCCGAGTCGACGAGTGGGCTCTGGACTGTTGCTCAACAATCGTCAGTTGCAATTGTTAATCGGTTGCCTTGTGTTGTTTTCGTGGGAGTTCTCTTGCAATGAGCAGTGGTACACGGACGATAGACGGGAAGGTCGAGGGGGTGGGGAGGGGGAGGGGAAGGGGAGGGAGGGGGAGGGAGGGGGGGGATAAAAACGGGAGTAACGTGAAGCCGCGCGAGCGTGGCAAGTGCGTGGGCAATCGAACCGAGCCGAGCTCCCGAAAACTCGCATGTTACGGAGGAGACCCGTAAGTGGATATCTGCATGAGCCATGGTTAGTGCATGTTCTAATGTGTCACGAGGCTCATCCCAGGCTTCGCTTATGGCTCTTCAATGTAACAAGGCAGAAAAGCGTGTCACGCACAGATGCCCGATAAGAGCGTGCCGCCTGCCGCGCTGCGCGTCGCCATGCGCCACCGCGCCGCTCGCTCGTCCGATTGGAAAATCCAGGCGGATCCTCACTTTCCACGCGCAGGGTTTCGCAGGGACCTTCGCAGGACTCGCCATGAAGCGCCAAGAAGTTCCGAGCTCCCACGGCTTCGATCGGGGGCGATTCTTGAAAGCTACCGACACTCGTTTTCCTCCATTATTTAAATGCATGTGAAACAATCGATCCTTGGTGAGGCAGCTTCCTGCCAGAGATGCGAAATTTCATGAGACCCTGGAAAATGATATTTCGTGAAATGTCTTTAAAAAAAACCTGAATTAAACTGTGGAGGTTTTTTTTAAATCGAATTTTCGGATAATTGTCGCGGGTTGCATAGGTAGCCCCTGAAAATCCGTTGGGATTTCATGATGGAAATGAAATTTCGTTGTGAATCTGGAGGCACCGTGGCACCGACAGCCATGCCCTATGCTGCAAGAACGCCGTATGAACATTCGAGAGTTGCCAAATTTCCTTCGATAAAATCTTTATTTTTGAAGAGGGTATAAATATTTTCTCTTGAAAATTTCAGGAATTTTAGATGAAATTGCGAACAAAATTATCTAAAAAATAGGAAGGAAAATATTCATAAGTCTACCAGAAATTTGTGTTTCATCAAAGGAAATTTGGCAACGCCTGAAGGATCATACGGCGTTCTTCCTTAACACGGCAGTATGGTAGCGAAGCTTTATTTTCGGACCAGCGGGTTGATTATTGAAATTGATAGACAAAGCAACAGACAAAGAAGACAAAAAGGATTTGGAGGGATCCTATTGGTAGAAGCGGGTGGTTGCAATGGACAAAGGAGGTAGGTAATAGACTAACTAACGGCAACCCACGAGAGACCCGACGGTTAGTCTATCATTTCCCCCCTTCGTCTATGAGAACCACCCATTTCAACCAATATGATTGCTTTATACCCCCTATGTCTTCTTTGTCTATAGCTTTGTCTATCAATTTCAATAATCGGCCCGCTGACGGAGTTTCACATGGTATGACAAGAGGGATAGGAGGAGTGTGCGGGTGTGCTGGAGTACGAGTCAAGGTTAGCGGTGACACCAGCGGGACCCCATGGCCCCTCTGTTGCGGGCCTTTATCAGTCGGGCACGTAGCATCTTATCACCGACCGCGACGCGATGCGACGCGACGAGGCGCGGGTGGGTGGCGAGCGGCGGCGAGAGCGGCTCCGTCACACTGCCATGATCCACTGATCCACCCACCAAGCAAACAACACCGCCAACATTCAACAAACAGGTACACTTACCACCTTGCCAAACCGTCCTCCAAACATCCCAACCAAGAGTCCACAGTCGAGCACCACTCAATGATTGAGAAAATCCGGATTCATGCTCACAAACAAATCTGTCGCACAAATCAAAATATTTGTGTTCTTGTGTTACTTTTCGTGTTACCAGTGTTAATCTTTGTGTTACTTTACTGGACGACCGACTAAGAGATGGGCACAAAGCTGGCTTTCTTCTTCTAAGGATGTTGGACGATTTTTGCTGTTTTTATTGATTTGACGAGTCCTTCATTTTTAGAGTTTTTTAAGATTTTTAATACTTTAATTTATAGCTTTATGGCTTGAAATTTATAAATATTGTGCTGAGAAAGAATAACAATCGAGAAAAAAGTTTACATTTACGAAGTAGTGGTGCGAACATTTTTTGGAAAATTAAAATTTATAACATCCGATATTGAATCACTTTCCTCACGTTTCTTTCGGTGGCACAGTGGATTATTCAGAAAATAAAGGGATTCATTCGCCAGGATTTTGGCGTACCGAACAGTTCAAACAATATGATTTCTTTTAACACTGCAATTTGTTCCCTTAGACCAAAACCTCGAAAAAAGTAAAATATACCTACAACAAGGTAAAATAACGGGGTTTTTTCAATGATCGTTGCCATGAGAGGTGGGAACGAATGCTGATCCCACACTGACATTACCGCAGTTCCATTTTGCCTCCCCCGTCTATTTATTCAAAAGACATTTTAAAAACATAAAAATAATTAAAACATTCACCGCCTTCATGAATTAAGTTACTCGGTTTCGAGTATATTTCCCGCTAGCTCTGTTTGCCTGAGCCGTCAATACGAGCACAATTTGACAGTATTTTTGAAGATAAGACCCGGCCTCTGCCCTGCCTACAGCTTAGAATGATAACTGGCAGTGTTTACCTTCCTAGCTCTGACGCATAGCACGTAGACGCGGAAGCAATAATAGAACGCACCCGCGCACCCTTGCTTTCTTGCCTAGACACATCGCCAAACAAGACGACCAGCAACAGGAGAAACCTAATTTTGGGCCTCAAACCCGACTACAATCTCTCTTGTTTTCAAATGGAAAAAGCGAGTCCAGCATGTCACATCGAGGTATTGAGCATCCATAGGTATCGCCAACTTCACGGAAAAAATTAAATTGCTGATTTAACAATTGTGTGGTTAGAGAAGTGTCCAACAAGTTTCATTGTAGATTTTACAATAAGAAAATGCTAATTTAACAACCCCCGTGGTTGTAAGATGTACATTTGAAACATGTAGGACATATTTTTTTGACGAATTAACTGAGAAATCAGCGATCCGTTTTTCCCGTGTTTATTAAACAAGATACTTTGAAACCGAACCTGGTCGTAATGGAACCTGTTCATAAAACATTTTGTGGAGGAAATATTTATCAGTTTTAGAGCGTATTTTCCGTGGTGAGTGTATGAAAACGGACCTATTGATAAAAAGAATAAAGAATAAATAATTGATTTTTTCGGAAAATTGTCATTTCTCCACCCCGTGAGATTATATCAGACTGGATGCTAGCGTAATGATATTGTGTGTAATTAATACACATTTCCTCATTAAAATGTCCGGGGAAACATGTAAGATTCACCAATCAATCTCAAAATCTTGCCGGCTTTGCTTGAAAAAGAACCGATAAAATGTTAGTAACGAAATGCGCAATGATTTAAGATACAAATATTTTAACTCCGATGTGGGCGGTGAAGTATCACACGAAACTCAAGGCGTTCTTGACTGGTGACAACAGTTGCTCGTTGCTCACGAAACCGCGTATCGCGTAAACGGATCAAATAAACCCGCATCTTCCCGTCATTTCTGTGAAGACTTGAGTTAGGTAGCATCTGCCAGGATATGAAACAAATACGAATTGCGCTAACAGTTTCCCTCAGGTTTTTCACGACACTTGGCAAGGTATCGATGTGCGACTAAAAATAGGAGAAAAAGAAAGGAGGAAAAATAATTTACAATGCATTTCATCTTATCGGATCGGTAAGAAGGAGTATTCTACAGACCGATGTTTAAGTATATCGAACTAGTTCTGTAAGTGGTCGCTTGCAATGGGCAACGTTGAGTTATGAGATGATTGCGACCCACTGAATCATAATCGGTCCGACCAACGTTGCCGAATGTGTAGAATCTGTAAAATATTACCCAATAACAGGCCCATTTTAACTTCATGTCATGTGAGAGTTTTTAAAGTTTCTGGCTGTAGTCGTCGCATTGAACTTTTTCACAGTTGGATAAAACTACAAAAAGAAACAAACATTTCAAATTGAGTCGCTACTTGCGTTCATTTACTGACAATACAATGATCCTCGACGATAACTCTAAAATTTAATGATGAATACTTTGAGAATATCCTTGAAAGAATGTTTTAAGCGTTTGTAAGTATAACGTAGAATGGAGCACAAAGTTTTCTTAATTTATTTGGAAGATTTTTTAATAACCTCAATCACGCGCGAAGTATACACCAAAATTATGCTGTTTTTCGATATTATATCTCCATTCTATCGCTCCAAATTAAACAGGAAGATAACCTCAAATATCTCCTAGTGCGTCTGGAATCCGGAATTTCTAGTGATCGGCGAGCCATAATTCAATCACGAATTCGTAATAAATGAAACAACGAGTTTCGTACTGGTACGCATTAGAGTTCAAAAAATTTAATTTTGACTCCGCAATTATAATTTGTGGAACTTCTTGGCTTTGTTTTTCCTCGCGAAATGGCGTGGACCCAGCGTCCCAGCACCATTTCTCCACCTTGTTACATTCGTAATAAACTGATACCATGAAAATTCAGCATGGAATTTGGACTTGATGTTATGTTCATGTTCACATTAGAGCCATCGTCTGTCGATACATCGAACGTGGCAAGAATGACGTAGTCACTAACTGAGGACGAAGCAGAGTGTGTTAATGACGTGCACATCGATTAAGGCAACCTGGAGGTAATTCCCAGAGACGAAGCAACAATGGGTGCTACCATTTGCTTATCAAGTGGCAAATTTGCCGGCGTAATAATTCCTGGAATTCCCGCGGGAACTCCTCCTCCTTATGAGCGGGCGCGAAAGACGGCTCCGTTTCGGAAACGAGCGCTTTTATGAATGAACGTGTCGAACACGACGCGCGATATACTCATACACCACTATGAATGAGAGCTTGACGCGTTGCCAAATCGTGTCCGGAATCCTTCGCGTCGCGTACGAGTTTTTATCAACGTCCATCGATTCCGCCAAAACGCTCCTTCGAGACGAAGCTCTTTTCCGCGGCTTTCAAAATCGAAAGCTGCATACTGGGTCCACTTTAATTTTTGTTGCAAAAACGGAACTGACGCATCCACAAGCTTATATAAGCTGTTTATTTCCGGAAAATCTCTTTTGAAAAAGGTGCATAGTTTACAGTGTCTCAGCGCTGAAGATTCATCGCGTTTGATTCCACCAATCTGCCGTGCTGAGGAAGAACGCCGTATGAACATTCGAGAGTTGTCAAATTTCCTTCTATAAAATGTTTATTTTTGAGGAAAAACCATGAAAATATTTCCTTGAAATTTATAGCAACTTAAAGTGAAATTGGGAACAAGATTATCTGAAAATTTTGCGGAAAAATACTCACAAGTTAACCAGGAAATTCGTATTTTATCAAAAGAAATTTGGCAACGCCTGAAGGTTCATACGGCGTTCTCCCTTAGCACGGCAGCAATGAAAGAAATATTTTGCGATCAGACGCGATCAGACTCTTCAGTTGTGTCGCCTTGCATGATCGATCCGTTTTCCGCCAAAAATTTCAAGTGAAATCAGTCTTCCAACAAAAGAAGTGTGATGCATCGACATTTTAACTCGTCCCTGGTGTTCCTAAAATCGCCTTCAGCGATTTGTATGTCTTTCTAACTTTGAATGGGATGCTCGCTTCAGGAAGGAAGCGAATGCACTGTCAAGGTTATTATAGTGAAATGCGGGGTGTATTTCCATCGAGTGAGAGTGTAGCTGTTAAAACAACCCGAGTAATACAAACTGGAATTAAATGCACCCCACGAGTATAGAGTCTGGCGTCAAACACATATTTCGGGTTGTTCAGCAGGTATACTCGGCTCGTAAACGCTGCAGAGTGAAATACACACCGGATATCAATCCGATATTCTTAGCGGTGTAGGTCAAGTGACACATATCAGCATATCAGTGGCGAGGCATGATCGATATTTCTCCATTTGAAGATGTGATAGAGAATCGATTATTAAGGTGTTCGTTGCGAACACCCTATCTATCGAACTTTTTCCATGGGTTTAAATGGCAGATCAATCGATATATCGCAAAGCACGCCACGCCACTGGAGTGTATGCCTTTTGGGTCTGCGGGTGCACGCGTATGCGCACAGCTAAAAATCTTCGGCTGCAAGAATTGAAACTCAGGTTTCAGAGCATGTCAAAGTTTTCGGGTCAGGTAACTAAAGTTGCTGATCGAGCCTTTGTCCCTTTTCTCGGAAAAAAGCGAAACAAGTTTATACGCTATACACCGGCAAGAATTAGAAGAAATCTTTCGTTCCACAGGAAGTCACAAATGTGAATTGTGCACGCTGAGTGGCGAAACTTTACCCTCCATTATTTGTCAAAGAAACTTGCAGGAACTGCAAGGATTCAAAGGAAAAGAGAAAAAAAACTTCGAGTGAGTCGCGGCAGTCAGTTAGTAGTCACAACTTTTCCGAGACGCTTCATCAACTCCTTTCATCAGAAAGCCTGAATAGTCTTCATGATTTTACAATGCTGAAAACTAGAAATTTCTGAAAATTAACCCAATAGTGACTTCCCAAAAATTTACATTAGCAATGGAGATCCTGAAACACCGCAACGAGAAATGTCCTTTCTGCACCCAACACCTCGCAATCATTGCGGGTTGCATACGCAGCCGCTGAAAAATCGTTGACATTTCCTGGGAGATGTAATATCACTTTTCAGCGAGATAAAATTTCATTTTATGCTTCTCCGATGATAACTACCTCCTCCCCACTGCCTTTTTTCCTGCCAGCGGGCTAATTATTGAAACTGATAGTCAAAGCAATAGACAAAGAACACAAAAAGGATATGGAGGGATCCTATTGGTGGAAGCGGGTGGTTCCAATGGACAAAGGACGTAGGTAATAGACTTACTGACGGCAACTCACTAGAGACCTCATAGTTAGCTCATCATAGTTAGTCCTTAAGAACCACCCATTTCAACCGATAGGATCGCTCTATAATCCTTGTGTCTTCTTTGTCTATCGCTTTGTCTGTGAATTTCAATAATCAGTTCGCAGTCTGTCGGTTAGTGCACCAACATTCAGACATGACGGAGGATTCGCAGATGAAGAGAACATAATCAGGCGAAAACAAGCGGAGAAGCTCCATTATACGCTCGTATGGATCGCTAATAGAAGAGGGCGGACAACCGGACATGAAAGTTTTGGCTAAAATTTCAAATTTCGATGCTATTTCGTCAGAGACATACTAGGAATACATCATACTATATATCATTACATAATGATATCTTATATAATGATATCATACTATGATATCATTTCGAGGGGTATTCTTAGAAGTAAATTTCATGAAAAAACCAATTGAACCACTCTAAAACCTCTTATTTTTATTTTTTTTCGAAATATATAAGCTTACAAAGTTTCCAGATTTTGCCCGATTGCTCCTATTGCAGCTTTGTCTATAAATTACAATAATCGGCCGGGAGAAAAAGGTATCGGAATGAATTGCGTGATCCTGAGCAGATCCGACAACAGCGAACACCTCGGCGGAGCGGAGCGAGGCGGCGCACATTAGCATTAAATTGAATTACAATTCCTAGTATGATATATCACCTACGTAGTATAGACCGCCTGCCTCCGCGCCCACCCCCGCCCCTGTTATCGGACGCCTTTGCACCTGGGCGGCGGAGGGACGGGGGGAGGGGATGTGATTTTACGTTGCATTTTAACCCAAGATCCTTATCGTAGATTTAACAGCTTATTCCGTCTCGGCTACCGTTTCTGCATCGGGCCCCGGCCGGCACCGGCTTCGGAGATGTAAGTCACGTTTGGACGCATTTCTGCTAAAAGCACCTATGTCCCACGCAATCCCTATCCGCATAGGTCCTTTTAGCATGGATCCGTTCGTTTGATCCTCGCTCCGAGGTCCGCGCCGATTCGGCTTCCACTTCCACGCCATCCACGCGCTTTTGTGGAATTTTTAGTGCAGGAACAACGCACTTTCGGTGCGAAAACGAGGGAGCTCCTCTGCCGCGCTAAGTGAGAACGCCCTATGAGCCTTCGAACGTTGCCGTGTTTGTTTCGATGAGGGACAAATTCACTGGAAAATTTTGAATATTTTCATTTGAAATTTTCAAACATTTATGTTTGCAATTTAAACTAAGATATCTGAAAATTTCAAGGAAATATATGCAGAACTTTCTTCGAAACTTCATGCTTTGTCCGGGGATATTTGGCAACTCTCGATTGTTCATTCGGCGTTCTTCCTTAGCATGACAGTACTGCAGGGTTGGAAAAAATAATATTTTTTAATTTCTTTTATTTTTACATTCTTTTTTTTTATTTTCATATTTTTTTAAAACAATTTTAAACATTTTTTTTATTTTATTTATTTATTTTTAAAGCGCCTTTGTACCTGCGGGTGTTTCGGGGTTATTCGGTTTTATTGGGTTTCTGGAGTGAGGAGACAGTGCGCTTACGAGGGGAATTGTTAATTTTAGGTGTTGTAGCATGCTGAATTTACACGTAAATTACGTAAACTAAACCTCAAACTGTTGAATTTCTTTGAATAGGACTCATTCATTTCTGTTGTTATTCAATACCTTTATTTTTCTAAAACAGCATTATTTCGTTCATGTGGGGTTTTTTTTAGGAAGTCTTCCGGTTATTTTTCTTACACAATCCGTTGGGCAGAATCGTACAGATCGAGAATTACATCATCTAAAAATAACCGTGACACGGTGTGTTGAAATATTTAGCTGACTGGACGAATTACCTGTGGTGGGAAACGGGCAGAAAAATTGACGCGACACGAGACAAACCGAGTCAGGATTTTCCTGTCTTCTGATCTGACTTAGTTAGCGAATCAGGTCAGGATAATGACGAGTTTCCGTTTAGTGGATAAAATTACGAACACACATGTGGAACAAAAAAAGAAAAGAAAAAAAGGAAGTGAATCGCGATCAAATACGATGAATTGGACACTACGTATAGAAAACTTCGAAAAAAAAACCTCAGATCATTTGAAAAAGATTGACTTGTCGACAAAGAGTGGTTACATTCACGAGAAAAGGAATGCGCTCTTATTTTCTTCTGGAAAATGGTGCATATTTAAAAACATAGAGCTACAAAATTTAAGGTGGAGAAAATCAATGGTGTGGCGTGCTTTGCGATACATCCATTGATCTGCCACTTAAACCTATGGAAAAGGATCGATAAACAGGGTGTTCGCAACGAGGATTTTAATGATGATTCTTTACCACAGTTTCAAATTGGGAAATATCGATAATCAATCATTATCGCCTCGCAATTGAAGAAAATGTCACTGAGAGGGAGTGGCAGAGCAAAACATATGAGCCAAGTAACTATAACTGGACTGTATTTTGAGATTAAGATACACTATTTCGAGCTCATTCAAGAAGTTACCCAATTTGTATGGGACATTAATAACATATACGTCGTTCAAAAGATGGGGCAGAAATTCTAGTTCCAAGTTGCAAAATGTAGTCAAATTCTAACTCTGTCCATTCCACCCATGCCAAACCTTTTGAACATTTAGAGGATGCAAAGATCTCCTGACAAAATATTTACTACACAGCAAGTTGTAAATGTATTTCTCTGAAATTTTCACGTACTTTACACTGATTTGCAAAAGAAATCATCATCATGAAAATAAAAAGCGCATGAATTGTCAAGAAAATTCGATATCGACCATGTGGAGTTTGGTGACGTGTGAGCTTTCATGCGGCGTTTTTCTTCAGCGCGGCGGTAGTCGTCATACATAAAAAAGGTGCTATATCTATCCTGACACGATCCTTGCAATCCATAAGAATACACGCAAGACAGAGCCCACGTCACAATGGACGTCGCTGCTTTTGATTTAAGTACGTCCATAGGCGCTTCGCGACCAAAGTTCAGAGTTGAACTTTCGGAGTGATTGAATAAATTATTACGTGTGGGAGAAAAGGGAGGACGATAAATCTTATAAGATTTTTTTCGATGCCGGTAATTTAGTGGCCTTCCGGGCGGGAGGGGGAGCTTAGGGCAGTTAATTTCTCGACCAACTTTTAATCCTCTCCTAAGTATGAGAATTCCTCCGATTCCAGGTTCTCGGAATCCGAGGGCAGTCGGGATTTAAAAGTTTAAACTCCTCGAGAGTCCTGTAATTTGAGGCGCCCACAGAACGAACCTCGAGGAGGTTGAGAGAGAAGGAAAGGCGCTTTTTTGTTTCCTTTTTCTCGGCGGCGCGGCGCGGCCGAGGACAACGGGATCAACAGGCGATTAGAGGCGACCAGTTAAAAATTGGCCGGGCGGATCAATACGAGTTGAAGCGCCCCTTCGAAAGGGTGAGAAAAAAGACATTGGGGAAGGTGGGAAACGGAGGAAAAGGAATAAAAAGGTTGAGCAACCCTCGGCCTTGGAGCGCGCCGCGCAGCGCGCCGATTGAGACGTTACCTCTCCCGAAGGGAAAGTACAGAGATGAGAGAGAAAAGGGGGGAAAAAAGTAAATACACTATCCATGGGGTCATTAATCACTATTGCGGGCCGATCACATAATCACCGCAGTCGCGTCTGGGTACAAATCAACAGGTAAAACAATTATCCGGCCTAAAGAGCTTCGCTGCCAAACCGCTGCTCCCGTCCAAATCCCGTTTTTTTCACTTCAAGAAACGTCATATGCAGTCGTATCGATTATCGATATCCCCTTGTTTGAAGCTATGGTAAAGAATCGATTATGAAGGTGTTCATTGCGAACACCCTGTTCATCGATCCTTATCCATGGGTTTAAATGGCAGATCAATCGATACATCGCACAGGCCCCCCACTAGAATATTTCTCCTACAGCGAAGTTACATTAGTTTTCCTTCCTCGAAATTTTCAGATGACCTCGATTAAATTGCGAATAACACACTCTAAAAAACAGAAAGTAAAAAATCTAAACACGTTCTCCTGAAAATTCCTAGTTTTCAAAGGGAATTTTGCAACGTCTGAGGGCTTTTATGGCGTTCTTCCTTAGAACGGCCCCTCTGCCCGGGGTTTAAAGGCCCTCGCTGATGAGCGGTTGTCGTTCGGGGATTTATTCGAGCCGATTTGGACGGATTTCAATCGAACAGAACTATATCCGTGGTGACGGGAGCCCTATCATACACGCATGCTTATGGATCTCAGGGCTCATGTTCGAATGGATACCGTTCTTTTTGATTTTAATGCGTCCATTTAACGCCGAGCCGCGGCCGTAACGTACATTCCTGCGGATCCGCATTGATTCCCTTATCGATTTTGAGTGGCGGAGGCATTAGCGGAGCGCGGCTTGGAATTAAAAATCATGTCCGTTTGAAACATTATATTTAATCATTGTAGCTCTGAGAATGCCCCGGCCCTATCGCTGCCCTCTCTAGTTAGCCTTGTGCGGCCTCCCGTAGGTCAACGTGTGTGGTTTATGAGAAGTTTGGCAGAGCATTGTTCAAAAAAATTACAGCGTAAAATTATCAATTACAAAATCATTGTTTAAAGTTAGGATTCGATGATGGGAGCCGAAGGAATTGAATGATGCGCCTTGTGCTTAGCTCTGATGGGTACCTCATTCGACAGGTCCGCGATCTCGAATAAAACTAAAAAATAATTAGAGCACAGAGCTCGAGAAGAAACAAAAAATCATTTTGATACTATCTAGCTGGAACTTTGCAATTATTTTGATAGAGTAGAGGCAAACACTAGAGTGCAAATTGATCAAATTGCGGAAACGCCCAAAACTTGTGGACGCTAATTTATTTTGTATTTTTATTTTTCGAAGGTACTTAAAATTTCGAATATTCTGTCTTTTTGCTCTTCCTTTTAGAGATTTGTTTTTCTTGACATCTTTTATACTTTCATTTGTATTATTTTTGAAACACTTTCTGAAAATTTAATACAATTTTCAGTAGCGCGTTGTGTCGACGTATTCGCGAAAGCCTGTGCGTTGCAGACAAATGTGCAAACAAATCAATCCAGGTACAGTAATAAGTGACCCGTTTCATCTACAAAACTTGAGCTGACAGCAGCCACTATACTCATAAGCTCATACTGCAAAAATAGCGTGGAAATCAAACTTGAGGGAACAAGATTCGTTCTGAAAGTATAATGACTAGAGAAATCGGAAGAGCACTCAGTTCACGATTTGGTATAGATAGGGTAAGAATAGAACTACTTCGAGACATGTCCCTGATCGAGATTTCACACCGAACAAGTTGAATCCAGGTCTCAAAAACTTCCGAGCTTCCTCCATGCATAAGTTGGATTACATCTTGCGATAAGGAACACTATTCTACCGTGCAACGCAAAAACTCCGTAAACGCCTGTTTTAATTTTTTGGAAACATTGTATCATAGCAGAAAACTTGTATACCATGGAACAATGTTTTTACAAAATTATTTTGCAAAAACTATCAAAAACTTAACCTGAAAATTTCAGGTGCATGGGTAGAGCAGTTTTTATTTTAAAAAGTGTTAAGTTCCAAAACGGGAAAATCTTGATGGCTTTACGGCGTTCTTGCTTAGCACGGCTGTATTTCTGGCCCATTTTAGAAACAACATACATGCCATTGGTTTTCCTATGCAGATATGCGCTTTTATAGGAGAGCCAGAGATAGTGGTTCTGTTAAAAATTAATGTTTGTCGTTTACATAAGGCATTAACCAAACTTTTGTGATGAAGTCTCTCCCTGTGTGCATTATTTCACTGATTTCGGATAAGTCGTAAAACTCCCTCGGAAGGTCAAAAATGTTGCGGGAGCCTTTGACGAAATACACTCACTCATTTCCTCGTGTTTCATTCATCTATTCCCTCATGAATTCATTCATTAATAAGTTAATCAACTCGCCAACGAGTTTAAGTTAACCGGTGGGGTCGGTGTGTGTGGGAGAAGTTCAACCCCCGCCACTTTAATGCTCAACAGGTGTGTTGCTGTCGACCGCGGGCGGTGCTGGGGAAAACCGCGTATCTGCGTTAGGGATTACATTGTAGATACGTTGTTTTCGTGCATCGCGCTGCGGTTGCGTTCCCGATGATTTCAACTCACGTCCGCTCCCGATTGAGCGCCTGCGCTAGTGTTGGTGTGAAATCCGTTCTTTTTAGCATAATTCTACGCACATTAGTGTCACATTTAACTTTAAATCCCATGAATTAAAACGATGGAGAAAAGTTCATTTTTTATTTTTTTTTTCAACCCAGCTAGGAAGAGATGTGCCATTCAAAGCGTTTTTTGACTGAAAATTCACGCAAAGGGGTGAGATGTAGAGGTGAGGCACACCGAAAGAAATCATGGCAAATCTTACTAGAAGTATGGCAATTTCCACCACGAGTCTTCTTGATTTTTGACGCAGTGATGCTGTAGGGTAAAACTGCCAATATTTACCACAATTTTGGTGAATGTGATAAGAGTCAGGTATTAGCAAGCATTAAGTATGTTAGTGATTACCATCCTCATATACAAGACATATGTACTTCTGTAAGGTATACTTTTTTTCGGTGTACATTGCTATTTTGACTTCAATTTTTGAGGTAGCCGGGAAAACACCCTCTGTGTGATGCCAATAATTTACTCGAGGTTTTTATCTTACCTAATTTATGTAAACATCTTGACTCGTATAGTGAATCATACACAACTCCAATCTGACGATTAAAATATGTTTTCTTTTTCGATTCAGGGCCCCATTGAAATGCATTCGAAAGAGAAAAATGTGTTTCCTTTTTTCACCAGGAAGAAATTTCAGTCTTCAAACTGATGTTGTTTAACGCGTGATATCTCGTGAATTTGGCATCAGAGCCAACGCATGTGTAATGAGTGTGACTGCTAGCATTTCGCCGCATTTCCGTAGTCAGATCAGATCTACCCGGGACGCATTTGTTATTTTTAAACAGGCCCATTTAGATTATCTTAAATGCACATTAGTACTTTTAAACGGATTGTTAAATGGATAAGTGGGTGTACGTGCTTCTGGACTCATGCACCGTCTTAATTCCAC
The DNA here is from genome assembly GCF_918797505.1 of Bemisia tabaci. Lineage (NCBI taxonomy): Eukaryota > Metazoa > Arthropoda > Insecta > Hemiptera > Aleyrodidae > Bemisia > Bemisia tabaci. The sequence continues at coordinate 3,732,029 of NC_092794.1, forward strand.
AATACCTCGCTATTTCGGCCTAGCTTAGTTGTGTCATGGATTAGAATGAGAGGAAATTTGTCAGATCCCTGCGGAATTCGATAGTACATCCAAAACCACACGAAGCAGTCAACAGTGGACTTAGTGCAGTATCTTGGATTTAATCATATGCATTGATTTGAAATTACTCAAACCTCGTAAGTGCTCGCCATTTTGAAAATAAATGAGAGAAGGACGCAAATGGACAACAATTAAATGCGGGTAATAGTAAAGAAAGGCACGGTATTTGATTTACCAAACTTGTGTTAGCTTCGCGATTTGGAAATTTTAATGTAATCATTCCATTCTAAATGAGTATCTCTAACTTATTTTGTTTTTATACAGAAGCGTGCATCGACCACGCGCCCCTACAAAGAGGCTCCTGCCGGCTGATTATTGAAAATGATAGAAAAAGCAGTAGACCCTGGTAAAAATTGGCGATAGGACCTGCGTTTCAAAATACCATAGGATTTCTTATAGCCGACTGAAGAAGGCGATAGAAAATTATAAATAGCTGGCTGTAGAAAGTGGAAAAAATCATACCGCCGGGCTACAGGAAGCGATAAAAAATTATACAGCCGGGTTATAGTTCCTATCGCCGGGCTTTACACTTTATCGCCTGGCTGTTGGTTTTTCGCCATCGGATATAAAGGGCTATAAGAAATTGTGTAGAAATTCGTGTGCTTTGTAAATCCTTAAGTTTGTACGGAATCACCTTAATATTTACAAAACGCACATTATATTTTCCTTTACTACATATTTTTTTTTCATCAATTAAAATGAGAATAATCCATACAGAGTGTGCAAACATTTCAAAGTCATGAGTTGAAAAACGCTGACTCTACGAGATTAAATATTAGAGCCTAACACAAAGCGGAGCGGCGGCGCACTGGCGCCTACAAACCTAACAGGGATACATCACGCATTGCGCAATGCGTGAAGTATCCCTGTTAGGTTTGTAGGCGCCAATGCGCGTTTCGCGCTGGCTGCCCGCCCGCCGCGCCGCGCCGCAGCGTAACTCGGCGCTTGAAGCAACTTTTTCACACCAGAGGTATTGCACAGTATCATACGAAATTGAAGGCGCTCCAACATATTAGGAATGGCAGGCATCCTTCAAGAGTACGGAGCTTTCCTCGCAAAATAAATCAAGATACTACGGCCCAAAAAGAGAGCGGTAGTCCAAAAACTCACCAAGTCCTAGCATCCGTAATTAGTAACGTTTAGCATACACTTTATCGCCAGGCTGTTGCTTAATCGCCATCGGCTATAAAAGGCTATAAGAAATTGTGTAGCCGGCTATAGAAGCTATTGGAAATCTTACAGCCGGCTGTAGGTCTATGGTATTTTGGAACACAGATTCTACTGCCAATTTTTACCAGGGGACAGAGGAAACAGAAAAAATGGAGCGATCCTATTGGTGGAAGCGGAGGCATTTGTCTCTCGCTTTGTCTATCACTTTGTCTATAGGTTTTTTTTATCAATTTCAATGATCAGCCGATTACAGGGGGGAGATTTCCAAAAACCTCGTGACTCAGGTGGCGAAAAATGTCGGAGTATGGGCTAATGGGCGGGGGGGGGGGGGGGGGCTCTCCAGTTTGAGTGGGCGTCGCTAAAGTGTCACACTCGCGATAAGAAAGGAATACGACGAAGTGATCGAGATGTGGAGTGGCTGACTGAGTGGTGAGCCGAGAGTCGAGACTCTAAAGTAACATTATTTACTATTGCATAATGCGAATTTATGTCCGAGTACGCCTCCTACCTCTATAACACCGACGGTGCACTCATTAAGATCAACGACTCGCTCGACACGCCATTCATTTGGCAACAAAGCCCGATATTGCATCAATCCTTCCGTAAAGCTCTACAGGGCCCTTCATAAATCCCGTTAAGCACCCCACGAAATTAAAGTTACCCGCGGTTGGACACCAAGCACCAAAACATGCATGCGGAGCCCATGAATGAAATTGATAAACAAAGCTATAGACAAAAGGGAAATGGAGCTATCTTAATGGTGGAAGGGGAAAATGCAATTGATGAGGTGGGTAAGGAATAAACTAACGGCTACCCAGAGACCCTATAGTTGGTTCATCGTTTTCCTCCTTGGCCTATGATAACCACCCGTTTAAAGCGATAGGATCATTCCATTTTATCTTTGTTTCCTTTATTGTCTATCGATTTTCAAAATCAGCACGATGGACAGTTACATTTTAAAAACAAATACCATATTTTATGGTGTGCAATACTGAAAATATAAAAACACGTTGATCACTTGATAATGGAGGGCTGTATTTTCATAGATACTCAATTATTTGTATCAAATTTTCTTACGTTAATTTGGAAAAATTAACGGTTAATGGTTTAATACAATTGAACGTGATTTATAAAATATACAACGTACCTACAAAAAGAAAATTAATAACGATTTATCTAAAATAGTATCTTTAGGAGTGGTGACCGTGTAAATAAGTTGAAAATTTAAAAGTCGCACAATCTTAACGAAAGATGCAATGCACGGGAATGAAATACTCATAAATAGTTCACGAGGTAATTGCACTCGCGCATTTTGATAGATAAAGGATCAATGAAGATAAGTATTTTTTTTTTCTTTTTTCTTTTTTAACAAAATACTTGAAATAGTCAAATTTTCTTACGATCAATTATATTTAGGTAAACCAAGGGAAAATCAAATCACTGAAATTCTAGATGCGAAACCGAAACTGAGTGCCAGGTGAGTATTTGACAAACACTCTGTAAATCAATGAATACCGATTAGGATTTATGAGTACCGATTAGCCACAGCTATTAATGACCCTTATCGAAAATTTTGCAGTTCGTCCGAGTAGAGGTTTTTTTCTTGGTTTGCCCTGCTTTCGACTCATTTGCCTCTCCTTAATTAGTTTTTACTTCCGAGTCATACTCATAAAGCCCCCTCTCCTCTCTTACCATATGGAGTTCTGGCCTCGTAACATTTGAAGACTTGTTAAAGTTTAAAACTTTTAGGATTTGCAAACTTCAATCAGTGCTGAGAGAAATAAATAAGTAGGTACTTATGTACCTTATGCCCGTTGCATGGTTGATAAAAAAATTTCGATGGAAAGTATGTCGATCGAAAAGAAGCCGATTTAATCTATGTCGATTGAATTGTGTTTCCGTTTTTCGATCGACTTGTGTCGATGATTCTTGTACCCACCAGTGCGGTTTATGCCACGTTCTGTCGACCAAGTACTTTCAACTTAATTTAGAGACCAGAGAAGGGGATGATGGAAATGAAGGTTTTTTTAATTTTTGCTGCGAGAAAAAAAAGATTTTGTAGACATACGAAATCTTTTAAATAGAGAAGTACATCACTTTTTGACGGGACAGTTATTTTTATCAGCGCAAGTATATATTAATCCTAAGATTCACAGACACCTAAGACAGATTCCTGAGACACTGAATTCGGCAAATTATGAGTTTCTTCCGGGGGAAAGGGAATATTTGAATTGAATAGTTTGATGTTTCAACTTTGAAGTAGAGACGCAGTTCGCCTTTTAATGATGAATCCCGTTTTTTTTTTTTTTTTTTTTTTTTTTTTTTTTTTTTTTTTTTTTAATGTATGCGAGCTATACGTTCTGCGCAAATACCCGCTAAAAATCTACCTTTTTCACTGAGATGGCTATGGAACGCAAAAGCTGTTGTTCTTCTGTGATGTATATCAGTGGAGAAGATAGTGTAAACATGGATAGCAACCGCAAACTCACAGGCGCTAATTCAGGCGTAGACCCGACAAGAAAACCCGACGTTTTATTTCAAACTCGTGTTTACATGGTACTTTGTTGCGTATATATTCAACGTTTACTCTCAGTCACCTTCGCTTGCGACAGGAATTTAATAAAGGCAGAGAACAATAACACATTTTTCATATCAATAGTGCCTAAACTGGTTTTTTCTATTTCTTTTTCTCTATAATTTTTAAACATTGCAACAAAAAACAACATTTGCTTCTTCAGAAATATAGTGTCAAAACGAATGGATGATACAGTGAGGAGAATGAGCGAGACTTTTACTGAAGAGGTAACTGTTTCCCGTCTTAATTTAAGTAGCAATTTAGAGGCAGTATAATTATACCGGGATGATAATCGTATGTTCTTTCTAGTTTTGAGCAGACATTCACATAGTTCCCAACAACGTAACTTAATTTCACAGCCTGGCATTTTTGCGCATTATTGAATTACGGGCATTTTTCCACTTTCACGCATTTGATCTCATATAAAAGTGATTTCTATATATTTCTCATTCTTCCACACTGAGATCTTCGGCTGAGAGTTCTCTAGACTTTCCACTCCGCAACGCGCCCAATGATGCGGCGAACAAAGATTAACTTATTACTATAATCATCATTAACACGAATATCTGAATTTTAGTGAGTTACATTTGTAAGTAATACTCTAATCATAGCAGTTCAGTCCTGTCTAAAATTAATATTAAAGCTTACCTACTAAGAACAACGTTAAGTTATTATTATACAATTTTTATAATTTTACAGATGAAAATTTGTGTTGTGAAATATTGAGATTTAATTAAACCAAATGGAATCTAAACTCAGGACTGATTTTGTGAGCACCATGGTAGCCAGCTCAAGAACATCACTTCCATCCCGGAATCTTACACCTCATACACTTTAATATAAAATCATAAGAGTAAGTAGCACATAACGCATCACGCCTAAGGCGCGAAGCGTTTCGGGGGGTTGGAGCGGAAGGCTGTCTGGGGGCGTACCGTACCCCCAAGTAAATTCTAACAGTAGGTATTAGCCTACTCTCCATGATCACACTGAGAGAACTTTGCCAAAGCGCGCTTTTCTGGAGGCAACGTCCATCATAAAATGAAGTTGATTGAAGCGGCTTTCAATGCTGTCCGTCTTTCAGAATTTTCTATCTCGAAAGTAAATAAAAACTGATATCAAGGTTTGAGAAAGGTGGAAAGACTTTCTCCATTGCATGAAAAAAACAGGAGAGCGAGAGTGGAGGAGAAGAGGAAGGTGGCGCTACAAGAAAAGAGATGAAAAATGGAGAAATGGAATTAGTGATAAGAGCGAGCTGACGACGGGATCAAGTCGAGCTCGGGGTAGCGCCGCGCCGCGCCGCGCCCGCCCGCCCTTGGCGGCGGCAGGGGTAGTTCAAGGGTGGGGTTCAAGGGTACATTTGCTCACTTTCCACGAGCCTCGTCTTCGTCGCTCTGGACGCTTTTCCCGGGCTCCCGAGTTTTCCCTAGCTTTTCCGCATCCGATTTCGGATATCTCGAGTAGCAGTGATCGCCATCAGTTGCAATTTGATTGGAGAATGTATCGCGTCGATTATTGCTTATCATCGCGATAAAAAATTGCGATTCTATTGCAATAATATGAGATAAAATGACAATTTTCGACGGCGATTTTTCGCAATACTTTTCAACAAAAAATCGTAGTAAATTTAGATAAAATTTCGATTTTATCGGAAGCGATTTTATAGAGATAAAATTGCGACAAGATTGAGGATAATTGCTCAGAAGTTGATGATCTTAGCCAATTTAACGCCAAAAAATCGTAAACCATCGATTCCATTGCAATAATGTGATATAAAACGACAATTTTATCGACGGCGATTAATCGCAATATTATCGAACAGAAAATCGTAATAAAGTGAGATTAAAGTTCGATTTTATTGAACGCGTTTTTATAGAGACAAAATAGCGACAAGATCGAGGATAATTGTCAGATGTTGATGACCCTAGCGATTTATCGCCAAAAAATTGTAAAATATCGTAATTGTTTGGTTCGTATATGCTACTTGGGATAGACGCTGATAATCGTGACATAACCATAGGACGTCCCGTTTGGAGATTGGAAACTCGGAACAAAATGAATACCTACAGGCACTTAAAACGTTTAGGTATCAGAAATATATCGCGTGAGTTTAAATTTTTAAAAATTGGAAAACAATAGACCAATTATTCCAGGTTTTGCTCTTATCTTCCTAACAAACTGGCCACGGAAACCTGATCCATCAATATCCTTTATTTTCTCAAAATGAATATTTAACGGTTTGTCATACCTAATCTCACGAAATATATGAAAAATGAGTGCTGGTAGGTTTTTTCGTAATAGATTAAGTATTTGGAGTTTGAGGGGAAAAAATGAAAAAGATTCAGAAGGGAGTATCGTTTTTTTGCTTTGATTTACAAAACTAAATAGAAAATGTTCTGTGTCAAGAATGCGTTCTGCGTTTTTATGTTAAAATAAATTACAAAGCGCACGCAAATGTAATGCACGAGACTTATCATTTTGGCTTAATTTATTTTTACATAGTTTCTTTCGCCATAAATCCGTCCATTTTGAATAGTAGTTGCGGCCCGACTCTTGCGTTCGATTTTGTGATTTTTTTCTGCTCTGTCAAACATGGCGTCATCAGTTGACTATACCTACATTCAGAGAAATACGAAGGAGCCTTGATTAAATGAGTCTGGAACAAGTGTTTTAATGAACCTCCTACTACCATTTGCAATAATCGGAGATGCGTGAAGGGGCAAACATTTTTCACCAACATGTCTGCGAGTATTTCGAAGAACTCTCCGACTTGCGTCTGCCGTTAAGTCGTAAATGAGTTTCCATTTCATCCGAAAGTCGGGTTTTCCTCCGCTTTCCCTGGAAGTCGGTTTTTTACTTTTTTTTCGCGACGCCGAGAGCGGGATTTCGGGGGAGGATTTCGCACCTGATACCGAACACGCGAATCACTCGTGGATTGTTGTACGCGTCAGAAATAAATTCAGAAATCTAACTTAATTACCGCCGCGGCAGATTTCCACCGTGTGCGTCATTCGCTGTTTTTTGTTGATCCGTTTTCAATGTTTCTAATTTCGCATCGCTCCGCTCCGCTCCGAGTTCGTTCCGTGCAAAACACCTAAATCCAATCAATGTTCGTATGATTGTAACCGCAATCCGCGACAGGGTTCCGAAAATAATTACACCGATAATAGAATCAATGAGATGCCTTTGGGGAATCGCTTAAGCCTTTATATTCCGTACAATCATTATTCGAGACTCTTAATGAGGACCAACATCGAGAATTCGAACAAATTTTCAAATAAACACTTCAGATGTTTGGAAGAAAACTGACCCATTGCCCCTAGTGGCACATTTCACCCGTTCGTTCTCAAAAGGTATCATTCCCTCAACTCTCGGTACAATAAAATTGGGAGTATTCGAACGCAAAATATTGCATACTAATAGTCAAATTGAACACGAGATTCTCTGCTTCACAATACATTTTTGTTGATAAAGGTACCTGAAATGGATCCGTTTTTAGCCAAAAATGTAGATAGAGATTAATAGTTTCGCAAAAACTCAGTGTTTCTGAACTCGGTACTATAGTTGCACCTACATAAGAGGGTTCGGTGTTTAACAGGACAGAATGTATACTGAAATGGTTTAAAGTAGCTAGACATTAGTAACTATACCACCTTGAGGGAGACAAACAAACGCAGTCTACATCAAATGATATTCTTCTTTTTTTTTTTACTCAAAAATTGATTATGAATGGAGCTCTGACGAGGACATTTTCATGGAGGAATTCGCCTCTTCGGTCTCAACCATCATGTTAGAAACAGCCGAAGAAGCCTTCTTCTGAACAGATAATGCGCAATATGATTTCCAAAATTGAAAACCTATGGGTTTAAAGGGTCGATTACTTCTTCTCGGTGGTAAAATTACGGAGAAGATTATTTGAATTTTATTAAATTATTATTATTCGTCTGGCAACTGATATTCTATCGTAGGGACAGGGATCTGACTATATGCGTTAGTATCAAATACAAATTCTGAATTTGTATCCGGAGCTTGCATACTGAAAAAGAGTCAAAAATGTATAAGGCCCTTAAGAGTCTCATCGGACTCTGTTGGTTAGAAGATTGCAAATTCTAAATTGGTAGGTATTTGATGCTTCCACACTTAGAAAAAAATTCAAGATCGTAGTTAAGTAGTCGAAGAGTGTTGTTCGGTACTGGCATTTTTGTTCGAAGTAAGCAAGTATTAAAAAAAATGAAGAAATTCACAAAAGTACAGACGTATGCATTTTCCTCCATAACAGGAGTAATAATGCATGGATAGGTACACTTATTAGATACACTTCCGCTTCGATAGACAATACATACATTTAAAAGTAGCTATTTGACGCGTCAGTGTGAAAATTGCCGTTTACCTACGTTCTCTAGATGTGCTGGAATTTCGTGGCAAATTAATTATTATAAGACTTTTTTTAAATACCTCTAATGAATTGTTTTTGATCTTAAGACTTTAAAATCACTTTCTTCGACGCGCAAACGAGATTACACGACAAAAGAGGTGAACTATGAAAAAAATTCACACAGTATATTTGCATTATCTGACTCAAGAATGCAATCTATACACAGTATATTTGCACTATCTGACTCAAGAATGCACTTAACTGCTTCAGTACCTACTGACCGACTCGATCGATTAATTTTTATGGGAGGTATCATAATTCTGTCATTAGGATTTATATAAAGTATAATCGGCTCTTTGGACTGTTTAGAGAATATGAACCGTCGATATAAACTGCTTCAAAGTTTAACAATTCACGTATGACTTAATGTTTTGAGCTGTCTCTCATACCGCAGCATCGAAATCGAGTTATCAGTTTCATTCATTGAAATCTACAGGTTTTTAGCAGTTCAGAACCTGCCTTACAATTAAAAAGCACTGGAAATGAAAACCCTTTTTTCCTGATTCTAACATTAAGTGAAATTTTAAAAAAAAATAAAATAAATGAGAAATTGACCTAAAATATTGGGGGAAAAAACCACTTGGTCCACTGAGCATACCGATGGTGAACTGAATAAATGCTTACTTACATAGATTTGCGGCGTTCCAGACTTATCGTCATAGGTATCATGTTTTCCACAGGGAAACTAAACATCATTTCTTGAAATCTCCTGTAATTTCTTTTTCTCTCTGTTAAGAAGCTTTTGTAAAAATTTCAAGCCATAATGTTTGTTTGATCTCCTTTTAAAAAATATAACAGTAACGGAGTTTTTGAGATACAACAACAGAGACAAACATTTTTCAGTTTCACCGTCGATATGCAAACCTCAAAGAATTTCGAGAAGTAGGTAAGTGAGTAGGTAAGAGATGAAATCTTGTAGATAGATATACCTTAAATGGGCTCAAGTTGTTGTGGAGTGGATGACCTGCGTGTAATTCTATCATTTTGCAATTACGTATGTAAAGTTCTTTTAAGACCGTACTGCTTTAGAGCGCTACGAACTTTAAATTGATCAATTCCAAAAATATCCTCTTCAAATTATTTGCACTAATACACTACCTATGTTCTTGGATATCAATATGTGTTTTCTGTTTTCTACGGTAGGTATGAAGTTTGCTAATGCCTTATTCGCCTTACTGATTGTGAAATGTACTATGGTTATTTTATCGCCATGATCTAGTGTTCGTGTTGGAAAATCACTAGATCCGTCACACACAATCAAAATCTGATGTTGGATTAGAGAAGCTTCACAGTATTTTGATTTAAATAGTGCAAACCATGGTTTTATCATTTTAAAAGCTAACTTACAGACACATTGCTCAAACCGTGAAATCAGACATAAACACAGAAATTGAGAAGGTGGAGGGGGAAGGGGCGGCTTCAATTTAAATTAATGTGTCAAGTGTCCACAAAATGAGGCCTCGAGACTCTTCCTTTTAGTGAGATACTTCTTGAGTCTTAGAAAAAAAATTAATTAATATCATGCCACAAGAACCGAGAGATCCTTGATCCTTGCCGAAGGATTTCGATATCATTTCACATGAAATAAACGTAAGAGAGGGAGCACAACTTTTACGAAAACTGACCGAACAATCCAACGCAACCGATTCCTCAGTAAGGCGGGTAAGAAAACACTTAGGAACCCGACGCTGATCAGTAAATATGAGACACATCACGACAGCAAATCTCTGCATGGAGAATCGCTGATTGTTCGACCTAATAGGACTTCAATTTCTCTGCAGATTGAACATTTTTTACTTAGATACCTAATTTGCAGCTTAATTTGAGGTGTCTTGACCATTCCTGACCTTCCTCTTACACCGTTCGGGATCAAACCCCCCGACGTGCAGCAAGTACATACCTGTTGCTGGGTAGCGAGAAATAGCATGCTTGGAAAGTATTAAGTATCAATTGAGCACAAAATCGGACTCACCGATGAAAACTTGGAACTGAAGAGTGGATACATGATGCCAGCCGATGTAAAGATGGGTGAACAAACGTTACAGCCAATAGGTAAATCCAATTTTCAAATCAACGAGATAAAATTCGAAAGAGACAACAACAATTTGCTAGGTTTAGAAAAACGTAAGCTTGAAAAAATATAGAATTTCCTCTCATCACTGCACAATCACACCACCACTCGTGCAACTCGTCCGGATTTCACACTGTCACTAACCCGCGATTTTTTCTCGACGCTCATGCCGCGGCGCGCGGGCGCGGGGGATTGGTCAACGCACTTTGAGTTTGTTTACAAACGCGGCTCGGGATGATCGCACACAACGCCGCCGATCCGCACAGGGATTTTCGCTCGAGTTCCTGGACGGGGAGCCTCGGGGCGGGGGTGTTTTGGCTTGGGCAATGATGACGAAGCGAGCCGAACGCAACGGTGAAAACAGAAAGCACTGCACGCACGTTTGTAATCGCATCCGAGGAGCGACGGGCGACACGCCTGCCGTCAGAGGTTAGCCGCGGAACTCTGAATCCGGCCGCGGTGGAGTTGGTTCACTCGGGAGAGAACGGCCCGCCCCCCTCACCCCGCGGCCCGCGCCCGCCCCACCACCCCCCGCCGCAGACGGGAGTCGCCGGCCGAATCCGGGCGGACTCGACCGAAGCCACGGCCCCCGAGGCCCTACACCTGTACGCGCGGCCCGGCGCACCGCCGCGCCGCCGCGCCGCCGCCGCCGCTCGTGGGTAGCGGGTGGGAGCAGAAACCAGCGCACGCTGATCACGAAGAGGCTCCGGCTGGTGGCTGGTGCTGGTGGCTGGTCAGCCGACTTCCACTCGCTCCTCACCCTCAACCTCCGCCCGTCCTGCCCGTCAATCGGTCTCGCGGCCGCCGCGGAATGTTGGAGCGCTCGCCTCCCGCCGCCCGCTCCCCGCTCGCCACTCCTCCGCGAGATAATTGCGAAATTTAGTGGATCCTCGCCTTCTCGCGAGATTTAGTCTCCCGTCCTAAGGAACAACGCCGTATGAACCTTCATGCCTTGCCAAATTTCTTTTGATACAGCACAAATTTCCTGGTTAAAATATGGATATTTTTCTTTCAATATTTCAGATAATCTTGTTCGCAATTTCACCTAAAGTCCCTGAAAATTTCAAGGAAAATATTCATAACTTTCCTCAACAATGAACATTTTATCGAGGGAAATTTGGCAACTCTCAAATGTTCATACGGCGTTTTTCCTCAGCACGGCAGTAGTTCTTCCACTATTTCGCCGGGTCCCGGGTGGCGAACTGCCCGACGCTGGGTAGCGGTAGCGACTCCGTCCGTGATTCTCCACGTCAGTCACATGTTCCGCCGTCCTCAGGAAGAACCCCGTATCAACCCTCGGACGCTGCCGAACGTCCCTCGATAAAAATTTCACTTTTGTGGAAAGGTCTAAGCACAGTGTAAAAAGAAACTCGTCGGAACGTAGAAGCTCTTAGTAAGATTAATGATCTTAGTTTCAGTTTTATCAGTTTATTTTTATTTGCAAATACTTTTTTTTTTTTGCTATAGTAATATTTAGTAGATGAGTAAAATGGTATACTAGCAATTTTATTAGATTTGGATTACTCGTGTTGGACACATTTTTTGCGAAAGCCCTGTCAACACCACTAGCAAAAGTTCACGAAACTTTGCGCGGAAGTTAAGTTCCGTAAACCTATCTCTGTGTGGACAAGGCCTTCTATTTACAAGTATTGAACGAAAAAATTATGAAAGAACAAACATAAGGTGGTTTAATAATGTTAACTTCCGCCGCGCCGGCACGCCGCACTGACCGCACTGTATTTGGCGCAATGCTTGAAGTATTCATGCACTCTTGTAGGCGCCATGCGTTTCGCCGGCCGCTGCTGACCGCACAGTGTTTGATGCAATGCGTGAAGTATTCATGCAGTCTTGTAGGCGCTAATATGTGCTACACGCTGACCGCCGCGCCGAGGGCTTCTCCTTTTCATCTCAAGTCCTCGTCATCATTGCTCTCTACGCCGCGCCGTTCCAGGTCAAATTGCGTGTTTGGTTTCTCTCTTAACTCGACTAATTAAAGGTGCTGCTATTTGTATCACCGAAAGACGTCAAAATTAGAAATTACTTTACTCTCAGGAAATGAGAAATTTTGTCGCGTTTTCTCGTTTGTAATTTTTTTTCTGAATCCGATTTATTTTTATACCTACATTTAAAAAAATTCAAAATTTGCTGCCCCCTTTGCCCATGGCCGCCCATGGCACCCCTAATCCGGCCCTGGTACCCGTTCAATTTGTATTCGACATCCTCTGACTTTTCCATGGAATCTGAAAAAAAAATCGGTGCAATTTTCAGTTAGAGGTGCCCAAGATTCTCCTCGATAATATGCAATTTGCGGGGGGGCAAACGGCAACACGAAAATGGAGTTTCGTTCTTTCGTGAGGGAAATTTGACGTAATATGCTCGACAAGTTGGACGTATTTCTATCAAACGGAACTAAGCGCCATCGGGGGAGGAAGGGAGAAGGAGGCTTGGATTGGCGGGTGTTGCGGAACGCAATGCTCGTTCGTCCTATCCTCGCAACGCTTTTCCATGGCGCTTCGTTCCGTTTGACAGAACGCGCTATCCGGGATTCTAAAATCCTCAAAAGGAACTTAATTTGGCGCTTAGTTCCGTTTAACAGAAATACGTCCGTTGATCATCGATTCGACGAAAAGGAGCCGAATCTAAGTTTTACCCGACCCGAATACATGTCCAGCGGGCCAATTATTGAAATTGATAGACAAAGCAATAGACAAAGAAGACAAAAAGGATATGGAGGGATGCTATTGGTGGAAGAGGGTGGTTGCAATGGACAAAGGAGGTAGGTGATAGACTAACTAACGGCAACCGACAAGAGACCAGACAGTTAGTCTACCATTTTTCCTGTTAGTCTGTAAAGACCACCAGTTTCAACCGATGGGATCGCTCCATACTCTCTATGTCTTCTTTGTCTATAGCTTTGTCTATCAATTTCAATAATCGGCCCGCAGGGTGGGGTTTCTAAAATATATCGTCCGTGACTCTAGTTAAGAGAGCTGCCAGGCGAGGAAGCGCGAAATGATGCGAGCGGCAACTCGGAGACGCGTATCTACGTGATGCAGGTGTGTCCTGAGGACGATGGACGTCACCAGTTGCTACCGATCCTCGGGGCCGCCCAAGAACCGCGTATCTGAATAGGGACTCCATTGGAGATGCGAGGTTCTTCATTCTAGGGGAGCTGCGTCTGCGTCCACTCTGGTTGGCGCTATCTCTTCGCGGTCCGCGGTCCGCGGTCGCGCCGGGCACGGGCACTTTCCAACGCAACGGCCGGCGACGCAGCGTCGCGTCGCCTCCGCCTGCACAAGGCGGAAGGGCCGGCATCCGAATAGGCAAATTATTTATAGTCCCCGAGCCCCGATCGGATTCCGCCAGCCCGGTTTTACGGCTCGAAATCAGCTGCAATATTTCGTTGATCGCCCTCCGCGGAAACAGGTTCCGTTGCTGTTTTGTCACCGTCCGCCGCGCTCCCATCGCCGCCAGACTGCGACACAATCGGAGAGAATATTTTTTAGAGACCCAGCACCGACTAGAGTACTTGGATTGCACTTTGCGTAAAGGAACCAAGAGTCGTATTCCAATGTCGCTAAGATTGTGCAACTTTTTTCCCTTGCAAACGTAAATTGTTGACCTAAACGAGTTATATATTTTCTTCCATGAGAAATTATGAATTCAAGACGAAAATTACCTGTGTAATTTTTTTTTTTACATGATTTCAGTATTTCTATTCCAAAACATTCAAGTTGTGCAATTCTAGCAACATTGGAATGCTCCTGGATCCTTTTTGCGAAATGCAATTAGAGTACCTTGATGGGAAGAGTATCGCTGTGTGACTATGAGTTTTGATTGGCTTCTCCATCTTGATCTTCATGGAGCTCTTAGGACCCAAAAATGGCCGACGCGAATAAATGTAAATACAAAATGACTTGAAATGTAGTTTTGTTTGAATATTGCAAAATCGGAATTCCAAATTCAAGATCAATCATGAAGAAACTTTCATGCCGGATATTGTCTTCCAAAATGTTAAAACGAAGTCGAAAGCACTGGTTCCAATTAACCATCGGTATCGACACATTGAAATCGGTTTTGCAAATTGAAACAGTACTTTTGACTATATTTCAAGATTTTGGAGAGATTCCGAACCTCATACGGTTGACTTTAGCTCAGAACATCAGGTAAGCGTCAAAGAAGAGTCTATCGTGCGAAACGTCCGGCAATCCTGCGGCAACAGTGTTTCCGTCAGTTACAACGATGTCACCGCCCGGATGACTTCTCCAGTGGCGTGGCGTGCTTGGCGATATATCGATTGCTCTATCATTTAAACCTAAGGAAAAGGATCGATAAATAGGGTGTTCGCAACGAGCACCTTAATAATCGATTCTTTACCATGCCTGCAAATGGGGAAATATCGATAATCGATCATTCACGCCTCGCCAGTGGCGCTTTTTCTGCAGCGCGCAGCCAAGGAATCGAATGCAAAACCGTTTCGTCTGTCCTCAGGAAGAGCAGCGTAACTCCTTTTCTGAGGAGTCCTAAAGAGCATGAAGCACATGAAAAGGAAGGTTCATTTAGGTGAGCAGTTGCGCATTTACGCCATCAGGTTACGATTTTAGTATAGACTGCCTCTTTGTAGAGAGAGGAAGGGTATTGATACCTTATTAAAGCATTAAACGATTTCCGGTCACCATGAGATTCTTCAGGACCCAAAACCGATGCACGCTGCGGATTTTTTTTCGTATGATTCAGGCCAAATAACTTACACTCTTTCACCCTCACTATTCGATGCAGGGCCGGATTAAGGGGGTGGCCACATGGGCCGCGGCCCATGGCGGCAAATTTTGCGATTTTTTTAAATGTAAGTATTAAAAAAACGGGATTCAGAAAAAAAATTATCAATGAGAAAAGGGGACAAAATCCCTCTTTCCTGAGAGTATAGTAATTTCTAATTCTGTTGTTTTTCGGTGATACAAGAGACAGCATCTTTAATTAGTCGAGTTAAGAGAGGGACTAACACGCAATTTGGCCTGGAGCTCAGCGCAGAGAGAAATGATGACGAGGACTTGAGATGAAAAGGAGAAGCCCTCGGGCGCGGCGGTCGGCATGTAACACATATTAGCGCCTACGAGACTGCATGAATACCTCCCGCATTGCGCCAAATACAGTGCGGTCAGCGCGGAGCGGCGGCGAGCGTTAAAATTATTAAACCACATTTATGTTTGTTCTTTCTTAATTTTTTCGTTGAATGCTTATAAATGGAAGGCCTTGTCCACAAAGAGATAGGTTTACGGGACTTAACTTTCGCGCAAAGTTCCGTGAACTTTTGCTAGTAGTGTTGACAGGGCTTTCGCAAAAAATGTGTTCAACACGAGTAAACGCGTTTTATGCACCCCGCTACTTCCGGCACGTTCACTTGATAGTTTTATTGATGTTTCAAAACGAAAGAGAAGGGGGCGGCAAAATACAGGCGGCTCATGGGTGGTAAGTAGGTAAATCCGGCCCTGATGCCATGTTATATTTGTTTCCCATTTAGAGGAATGAAGAGGTGGAGAGAAGCGTAAAATTAGGGGAAACAAGCAAGCTTTTTACGGACTTTTTATAGAATATTCTATCAGCAGAGATGGTGAATGAAGGGAGTTTTCAGGAAATTACGTTGATGACTCTTCCGCAGGAAAAACAAACTATCGCAGGAAATCGCTACGTCGCAAACGGAAATACGTGGTTTCTCACTTTGGCCACCCATATGCGTTACGTCACTGAGCTTTGAGATCTACTGCCAAAAGCGCTCAGTTGATGCGCAAATCAAATTTCGCCGATTTTCATTTCTAAGTTTTGATACTTTCTACGACACACAAAAGGATAGGGTGGAACTGATTTTGCATCTCTCTGATTATTCATCGAAATGTCCCCGAAGCTTTGAAGTCCCCACGACTGTGCGGCCGAGGTATCTTCATCAAGTGGCCACGGTGAGCCAGATTCAAAATGGACTATGTTTTGTAATGAGGAACTTCTGTTTCTGGCTCATCCATGAAAGCACCTATCGGCATGAGGAGGCTGATAGGACAGATGCCGTTTTTAAAAAAGTAAGGAATCGTAGTTCTTTTTTTGCAAAATGTAGTCCAAATGAGCTTCACGCCACCACCGTCCTGAGTCAAAGTACAAGGCGTGATCTATGGCTACTCTGAACGGCACTCGGTTTCGAAGCTCGGTTTTTTGCAGCTCTGACCAGTGTTGCCGCTTCATTCACACAAACCCTCATAACCCCTCACGATCGAGAATCCCTCAAAATTCGACTAATCAAATTCAAATGAATTGAGTGACCCAGCTAAACAGCAACATTCGCCTTACTTGAAAAATAAAACAAAGGAAACCAAAAAAAAAAAAAAACAAAAAAAACAAGAGCTACAAAAAAGTGACAGATGCGCTAAAATTGAGGTCGATTCAGATGGAACAGCGGTAAGTCCACATTTAGTCCACGAGAGAGCTGCATGTACTGCTAATTACTGCTGTTATAAGTAATATGGTGCCCTTTTTGCTATTTCTAACCTTAAAATTTGTCCCCAAGGATTTAAGCTGAACTTTTTACGCGCGTTGGCTAAAAAACTCCAACATCCCGTCTCAAAATTTGTCGAATGCACGTCCGGATTGTAACCATGTGAGCATACAGAACTCAGCACATTATGCTGTCTTAAATTGCCAGGGATGAAATGAAAAAAAAAAGAAAACACTTTACGCGCACTCGTCGATTTTTAGTCATTCAAAAAATTTCTGCGAGTCCTCTGGAATCACGTATACCATCATTTAATACGAGCGAATTATAACTTTTCCGCTTGTTTTTTCGTCTTTTTCAGTGATTCAGAGGATTTTTCGAATACGATTTTCCGCTCGGACGCTGCTTGGTGGATTTTGTAAAAACTCGATGTTTTCACTTACTGGGTAAGACGCGAGAGGGGGCGACGGTCGTTTTGGAGCACTTGTTGCCCGGCTCCATTCGGATGTCGTGTGCACTTAATGGTCCATGTTTTCCCTCGTTGGCGCTTCGTCCGCGCTCACGCTATCTTTCATGTCCGATTCGGGCGCGGGGCGCGGGGCACAGTCGCCCAGTTCGCCCAGTTGGTAGCAGTTTATAGCTATTGGCGCTCTTTTGGGTCCGCCGACGCACACTGGGTCGAGTCAACAGGAGAGGTCGGACAAATTTCGAAAACTTTAAACGCTTATAATTCCGTTATGCAAAACTTTGAGATTCTAAAAGTGGTTCCATTGGTTTTCTCGTGAAATTTTCTTCCAGTGGCACCCCCTAAACTTTAAAATGTGACGAAACAAACATTAAAATTCTCAGTTTTTGTCAAATATTTTATGTCCGACCTCTCTAATTGACTCGATCCACTGTGCGACGCCGGCCCGCTCGGCCCCTCCGCCTCCGGTGCATACGCTCAAACGGTGAGTCCGCGAGTCCCTCTGGCGAAAAAATCTCTCACGGTCATGCTACGTGTCCCGAACCCCGGGCGCCGATCTTCCAACCGCAAATTTCCAGTAATCACCGCACCCAACGGCAACCCTTGGACCACTGCCACATCCCACTCGGAGGGCCGACCCCAAAGAAGGGACTCCACGTTGCCGGGGTGCAATCTGGCGAAATTTCAACGAAATCTTCAGCTGCGGCTATGAACAAACCGCATGAGCAAGCCAAAATGCTGCGCGCAACTCTTACTGCTCCCAAGTCGCTCACATTGCCTATCGAGATCTTGAAGGCGAACTGATCGGGGTGAGAGAGAAACAATGTGAGCGGTGTATTAAGCCGCTACAGCTACGAGGACAAGTGAACGTGGCCGAAATTCTGCGTGCAACTATTACTGCTCCTGAGTCGCTCGAATTGCCTATCGAAATCTTGAAGGCGAACTGGTTGGAACGAGTGAGGAACATTATGAATGAGTATTAAGCCGCTACAATTTCAAGGTTTTCTAAATAAAGGGTGGCTATTGGGGGAGGGGCTCTTCAAAATGCAGGTGTAGCAGGGGACAGTTGACCCTTTTTACCCTTTAGCAATGGAGGGGTCTACAAGAATACTGGATTCCCAGAGAAACTGCGGAGCGAGTTCAAAGTCGGTGCTTACACAGTTCCTTTCCTTCAGAGGCTCCGTTTTTCGCTGCCTTTCATCTCAATGATTAACAAACAACATTTATTTCAGCAAATTTGACTTCCTTCATCAGGAATAAAAAAACAAGGATCCTGCGGCCTCTTAAAATTTAAATTTTGAAACGGAAACCCCTTCTTACAAAAAATAAAAAATAAAAAAAACAACTCAGCAGCAAGTAGATCTCTTGTTCTCAAAAAAAAAGAAGAAGAATAAAAAAAGCTGTTCCTTCCTGTTAGACTTGATCCAGATATTTGTATCGTGTCTCCCTAGCATAGGTGGAGAGAGATACGTTCGTGGCAGGTTAGCCAGTGGGCAAAAGCGCGAAGGAGAGGGAGGCAAGAACAGAACTGCCGTGTTCCGGAAGAGAGCCTAGAATGCATTTCTGTATGAGCCCTGGTTAGCACATGCTCTTGCGTGTCCGGAGGCTCACCCCAGACTCCACTTATATCCCTCTTCCACAGCACGGCAGAGGAGGCGAGTATAAGGTTGGCACGTCATACTGGTTGCACGCCAAAACTGACGGAATGTGCGTCCAGCTTTGAGGCATCATAACCGCGGGTCTGTGAAGAGTAATATCTTTGCTCTTCTCACACGAGCCGCAGGAGAAAAAGAAGAAGGAGGAGGCGCCGCGACGCGACGACGCGCCGCTCCGAGCGTCGCCGTCTTCCGCGTCGGCGTCGCGTCGCGTCGTTCGGAGGGTTTCACATGGTTCCGTTCGCACACCGATGCCGAAACTCCAGCACCGAAAACCTAACCTAACGGATCGCCCGCGCGTTAATTAGTTAAAATAACCGATGCGTTCGCACAAATTGGTTTGTTGTCGGACATGACGGACCTGGACGGATTTACACCGTTGCCAATGTACCTTGAATAAATTCTGGAGAAGAAGGAATCCGGTCCGTAATGATAGAAGGCGACATCGTGGAGGTGGAGAATATGTTGCGGGCAAATTGTAAAATCGGGCATTTTATCAAATGCCTGCGCCAGTAGTCGAATATTCTTGCTTAGATTCTGATTCGTTTCCTAATTTTAGACAAAATAATTCGTCGTTCGACTGGTGTCTGGATCCCAGGAATAGGATCGGAACCCCTCCACGGGGCGCGCCAGCTTTGGGGAGGTACCCTTGCGCCTTGCCCCCCTCCTCCTAATCTAGGCACGAGTAGGCAGATTCCACTTCCGTTTAAAAAATATAAAAAATGTTAGAAAGAATTTTCTGTAAAAATTTGCATCATACATTAGTATTTCAAACGATTTTTAGCCCCCGAACGGATATTCATCTTGTAATTTTCAGCATGTCATAAAATACAACATTTTTAAAATGTTAACATTTAAATATATGAGAAGCATTCGAAAAGCAAGAAATAAGGAAAGCTCATAGATTTGTTAAGCTATTTTCATCGGTTTTCCTGTGTTTCCTTGAATGAAGAATTTTGTAGTGCTACAATATCAGTCGCATCAGATAGTTCCCTCCGGCTTTTTTGGATCGTCTTCGATTTTGGTTCGATCCATCGTTTGGTTCAAAATGATAGCACATGACCTCAAACAAAAATTTTATGATTAAAGTGAGGAAAGCTGAAAATGAGAAAATTCCTAACAATTTCACCTTTCATTGCCACTTTGTACTCATGCGAATCAAAAATCCATCACAAAAAACCCATTTTCTCAGATTACTCCATTGCCTTTTAAGGCTATGTTTACATCGTCACCTTCCAGGCAAAGTATCACAAGCGCCATGCGACGTTTAAAAATTTCCGCCGCCATTTTATTTCTTTACTGAGAAATTGTTGGTTGAATCTGTTTGGAAATTTCACTAAATTATATCGGCAGCACAAAGAAAATTCAGTGAAATTTTCGGACAGCTTCGTTGAACAATTTCTTTGTAAAAAAATAAAATGGCGGCGGAAATTTTTAAACGTCGCATGGCGCTTGTGATACTTTGCCTGGAAGGTGACGACATGTTGAACCAGATATTGATACAATCTCACCTGTATGACGCATCGAATACGATTCATATACTTGATGTTTGCAGTGACTATGAGCGAGATCTTGGAAGAATCGCCGGAGCTTTCAAGTCAGCGACTGGCAACGCAAGATGCGAAGATTCGGAGAGACTACACCTACCATTTGACGGAATGCCGAGTTGGACGCTCAACCGAGGACCGGGGCCTCAGAGTGAGCGCAGCGGGTCGCTTTCGGTCCAGAGTAAACAACCCAAGCAAGCAGCCAACAGTCCGACACTCTAGCCGCTTAATATGCATAGAAATTAAGTGTTGTGCTGCGACGATAGCCGCTTTTCCCTCGAGACCCCGGTCCGGACTCAGTTTGGTCAAATTCACCAACAGTTTAATTTATGGAGCGCCTCGAGGTAGCCCGGCAGAGATTAGATGGGAGATGTCCTCGGAATACTCGAATTCCTCCGTTGGAAGCTAGGCGCCTCGACGAGAACTCTCGTGAGTCGAGCCCACTCACAGGAATCTAACCGGCTCGAAAATCTAAGGAATCCTCCCACGAAATTTCATTCCAGGTTCTCTACAAAAAATGCTCCTTCAGAACGCAGAGTATGCAAAAACACTTCCGCAACGCTCGAATAGTTGCTTAGGTTTCGTAGATCGGCATGTAACACATTTTAGCGCCTACAAGACTGCATGAATACTTCACGCACTGCGTCAAATACAGTGTGGTCAGCAGCGGTTGACGTGAAACGCATAGCGCCTACAAGACTGCATGAATACTTCGCGCATTGCGCCAAACACAGTACGGTCAGCGCGGCGGGACGGCAGAAGTTAAAATTGTTAAACCACATTTATGTTTGTTCTTTCATAATTTTTTTGTTAATTTCTCTTAAACGGAGGGCCTTGTTCTCTCAGAGAGAAGTTTACGGAACTTGACTTTCGCGCAAAGTTCCGTAAACTTTTACTAGTAGAGTTGACAGGGCTTTCGCAAAAAATGTGTCCAACACGAGTAAACGTGGAGTCCCGAACTCGAAAACTTGGTCAATCTAACCCAAGGAAAAACTTCCCAAAATATCAACCCCACGTTTAGATTCCGTTGTGTTCTACTTCGTACCTATTTCGCCCGAAAAATGCTGGTTATTTTTTCTGACTGAGCAGATTTTCGTGTTTTCTCTACAGAATATCAGAGAGAGATCATTGGGGTCCGCCGTCCGTGGCGTTTCTTTGATCCGCAAGAAAATGATGGAGTGGCGGATCTCGGTACCGCGGGGTGTGAAGGACGGGGAGCGGGGGGCGGGGGTGAAGGGGAGTGGGGGGAGGGCGTCGCGAGCTAACCGTGCGTGTTGGACGACGGCTTGTGTAATTTTTTAGGGCTCCGGGGGAAGATGCTGGATCGCCGAAGACGGAGCTGGGCGCGGGGGGCGGGCAGGGGATCTGGCGCGGGCGGGGTAAAGAGATATCTTTTGTTGGTAGTCAATTGCAAGATCTATAGAAATCCGGGCACGTGCTAAGAAGCTAGAAGCAGCAGGGCTTTCATTCGCTTTGCGTCCTCACCGTCTTCGGGATCCCCGTCCAGCCTCCCCAGACTTCCCACGAAAATCTCGGTTTCTCAAGGCGGCTATCCACGAAACTAGAGTACCTATACAGGAGAATAAGGACATGTCCGTAATTTTAAGGTTAGATGATGGAGCTCTTAGGGACCAAAAGGATAGTCATCTATGAATTCAATTACCCACAGTGATTCATTCTTACAATTATGAAGATCCGTCGCTGGTAAAGCACGTATTTGACTTAGTTTTTCCATGAATTCACTTATTTTTGCGGAGGAACGCTCATTTATGAACATTCTTGGCCATTTTGGTTGGATATCGGAATCTGAAGATTGGCAGTGACTTATTTCGTTTTCAAAAGTTTTCTGCTCTTTTGGGCCCTAGGAGCTCCATATTTCGACATTATTCTCTCCTTATTCTTGTTACGGCTTTTACGGTAACGTTGAAGAGTTTTGGCCTGTTAGGGATTTGGATTAAAATTAGCAAACATGACACATCTTTTTTCAACCCATATTTACATATCTATTTTTAAGATGGATGTGACTTAAAGTATACCGGCCAACGTGTCTTGTCTTCGCGTGATCTTCATTCGTCTAGGATGGTTGAAGCCGGACTCTTTAAGATTTGAATTTAAGAGTTAAAAAATCCTATTTCTCGTCTTTGAGAGAGCCTATCAGAAGCTAAAATAGACGATTCAGACGCGGAATTGGGCGGAAATCCTGATTTTTGTTAAGTTTGGCAACAGCGGAGAGATCTTCTTGAGCGCTCAGTTACGTGCACCTAGACTCCTCTCCTCCTCCTGGCCTCCCCCGCCGCCGTCTTCGCTCGTGAGTGCCCCTCGGCGTACTCATGTGGGTGGCTTCGCTATTGTTGTCCAATATAATAAAAATTATAATCATTGACGAAAAAAAAAAAAATAATAATAATGTAAGAAATTTTCTCCATATTCCTCCTCCTTCGAGGACAAGAAGAACAATGAGGAGGACGTGAATGCTCGCCGGCTTCCAGAATCACCGTCTTTTTTTCCGATGAATAACAATTTCAATTTGTTTTCTAACGGATTTTTTTCTCCCCTCTCCGCGGGCCGCCCTCCCCCCCCTCCCCTCCGTCATGGGGGAGCCGCCAGGCAGAACGCCCATCCTTGTTTTCCTCACATGACTGAAAATTATTTTCAATAAAAATATTATCGCTCGATTCTTCTCGTGATCTTTAAATACGGAGAGGGGCTCGTGGCCAGCCGGCCACCGGGTCTGCTCTTCTCAGCTCGAAGCATGTGACGATTTGTAAGGAGCCCATGGAGACTGGATGTTTTTCGAGATCACCGGAACAGTACCTCTGGACATCTTCCCTGATAAAGTCGATAAGCATGATATCATAATGTGAATTGCCCGATTCTCAAATACAAACATACACCAAAAGTATAGTATATGCCACCAGATATCTGGTTATCTTTACCCTGGAGTATTACTGCGTTAAAAATCAAGTAGACTCATACTAGAATATACCATACTTCCCATTAAACCCATACTTTTTTTTTCAGTGAACGGAATACAAGCAAAAACAGCCAAGAGTAGGACTCGAGTGTTCCACTTCTGATACGATTCTGCTGCATTGAAGACCTTTAAATTTGGTCGGAACTTTTATAACTAAGTCAGTTTTTTTCCAGAAAAATGAGGGAAGAGGAAGTAAGTAGTTGGCTTTGTAAATTCAGCTAACAGTGCATGCATGAAGGTGCGATTTTAGTCTTAATTTCTGAGTGACTTGATTTGCTCAGTAAGAATGATGAAGAAATTATCATGTTAATTTCTATCGCATCGCCAAATTAATCAGCACATCCTCCGTATTCAGCTGACATCGTATCCAATTAAGCTGATAATTTAGACAGGTGCATATGCACTCGTGCATAACTTGTTTACGGACCTTTATTCCATACTCAACATCCGAGATAGCATCCTACTAACAAAGTTGTTACAATGCTCCATGGAAAGACTTTTTCGAACATTTTTCATTGATTGAAAGCGGTTGTTTATCCAATCATGGCGAGAGAACAAAAAGCAACATTTTCGCCCCGGTGCCACTGGTGATCGAAGAGCGGGCATATCATTTCCACAGAGCCTCGAAATGCATAGAGATATAAGGAAAACAGGGCTCACGGGAAAATGAAGATACACCCTTTTGTCAGAGGGACGTCGAAAATTGATAGCCTCGCACATAGATAGCAGCACTGCCGTGCTAAGGAAGAACGCCGTATGAACATTCGAGAGTTGCCACATTTCTATTGATAAAACATGTATTTTTGACAACATTTATGCATATTGTTCCTCGAAATTTGCAGACATCTTTGCTAGTGTACTGAAAATCTCCGCATCATTGAATCAGTGAAACAATATCACTCGAAGTTTTCGTAGAAAATTAATTCATCAAGATACACATTAAACTGCACAGTAGTTGAAGAAGTTGCGTCTGAGCAAATATTTTTGTGCCTTAAGACAAGTACTTGAGGACATGTTACTGTCGACGTCGGAAACCGAGTTCGGTGCATTACCGATGCCCACCGTCGAATATGTCTTCATCGAAATGTGCAGACATTTTCGAGTACCGAGTGGGTTATCGTCTCACCGATGAATTATCTGAAAAATCGGAGAAAAAATGTTCACAAATTTTCCTGAAAACTAGCGATTTTTCGAAGGAAAGGCAACGCCTGAGGGCTCATACGGCGTTTTTCCTTAGCACGGCAGAGCACCGGAGCGCTCGTTTCTGGGCGCGAAAAAAGACGCGAAATCAAATAATTAATGATGGACCGCGTCACCGAGCCCGAGCGACAAGAGCGATAATCAGATCGACGCAATTCGCGAGAAGAACAAAAAGCTCAGCCGAAAAAAGAGGCGCGGCGCGACGGCCCGTGAGTCTGGTCAGGGTTTGGTTGAATGACCTGCCGCGCACGGGCAAAACCGCGCATGCGAACACCCTTCCGCTCGACGTTACGCGCTTTTTGTTACGCATGGCGGTCGCAGATAAACGACGACGCCAACAATATCCGGACACAGGCTACAACTGTAAAAGTCAGCGGAGTAACCGATTGATTAATGACTAGATCGAATTTCGAACCTCGGGGCCCGACAATGGGACGCACCGATGCTAAACACACAAAATTATTTGTACAAGCATTGTTCGGCTCCGATTGTGTTTGACCATCGGTCAGAGAACGCCCCTGCCCGGGATAGACTTCCCACTGCCAGCGCCGATTTATCATGGCTCCTTAAGACGCCTTTTAGCGCGTGCCACGGGCCCCTCAGGGGTGGCTGTCGCGGTGGTGGCGGAGGCGCGGGCGGAACCCTATGGCGGGAACGGAGACTCCAGTTCCTTCTTCCGAGTCTTGTCATCTGCTCGCCTTTTATCTCACCTCTGGGAGCCTTTCTTCTCCTGATGTTACGTCTACTCTTCTGTTGTCCCTTAATCTCCGTCGCACGGAAGAGATCATCTCTTCGTTGCCAGATTTTTAAGGTCTTTGTCGGGGAACTTAGGAAATTAAGTATTCCAAAACGCCGGCCAAGCTATAGGCCAGGCTTTGGCTAAAATTATATAGCTGGCTATAGGCAGCCGGGCTATAAGAAGCGATACAAAATTATATAGCCGGGCAGCAGTATCTATTGCTCGGCTATACAGGGTGATCCAGGGTTAAACGGACAGACTGCAGGGGCTGGGGCATGTTCTATGAGTCAAAATAAGACTTTTTTGTTGCATAAAGTTTTTTTCTTATAGTGTCCCCGGTCGGAGATACAAACTCTCTCCCAAAATTTCGGAAAGTAAATCGTTTTCCCTGAATTTTGGCAACGGTTGTGAACCAAATATCATGAAAAGTTTTACTCCCCTGTACTTTAAAGCCCCAAATTTATAAATTATCAAAAAAAAAAAATAAAATCGAAATCTCAATTAAAGAGGGGGTTTGGGGGTGACTCGGCTTCTGCAGTTTAGCAGTTTAACCCTGGATCACCCTGTATAGTTTATCGCCTGGCTATAGCTTCATTGCACAAAAGGCTGCAAGAAATTGTACAGCCAGCTATAGAAGCTATAAGAAATCTTATAGCCGGCTATAGGTCTTAGGTTATTTGGACGTATTTTTGCTAAAAGGAACTATGTTGCACGAAACTCCTATGCACATAGTTCTTTTTAGCATGAATTCGTCCATTTGGAACACAGATTCTATGGCAAATTTTTACCAGGGTATGAAAATAAGATCCGAGCGAAGACAAGTGTGAAAAGAATTTACTCAAGAATGAACAATTTTCGATTTGATGTTTTATTTTTCTTATCGACAACACCGTCGATTTCTATGTTACCGTATTGGAGAGGATTCATCCCGGGTCACTATACCCCCCTGGATTCCTCACTCAGCCACGCGTACTGGGGAGCGTCAAATTAGGTACACTCATATTTTATGAGCCCAATCACGGTTCCAATCTCTGTAAGACTTTTGTCCTTTCGTGCGTATCTCGTGGACGGAGCGACGGCCGGTGGAGAGTGAGGTATCTTAGAACTAACTTATGTCCTGTGGAACACCTTAAAAGAACCAACCACACACAGCGTGTCCCTCAGTTGCTCATACGCAGGATGATTATTCGTGGATCAGGTGCTTCGAGATTCAAAGCGCGACTAAAGAGCATTTATATTTCGCAGCTTCAAAGCAATCCAAGCTCACAGTTTACGGTGTACAACGTATGATTGTCCTTAAAAATTATCAAGTAGGTCACTTGTGAATAACACTGGAAAAAAATGTTCTTGGATCTGCAGTCCAGGCATCTTAAAAATTTTACAAGAAAAAAATACTCTTAATTCAATTGGATTTTGGTTGAATCAAAAGAAGATACGCTAAATTAAGAGGCCTGGCTCTTAATTCAAGCAAAAATCTGATAGAATCAGAAGTACTTTTCCTTGTCAAATTTTTATGGTCTAAATTCTAGATCCAAGAGACCTTTTTTCCAGTGAGGTATATTTGAACTTCAAATAAGTTCTGAAACTACCAATTCAAAAATTTTCACTTACGCCCACTGAAACATTTCGGATTTTATATCAATAATAAAATAAAGTAACAAATTAAAAATAAAAGAAACAAACAAATTCTGTCCATCGAATGAGTTGTTTGAAAAGTGATATCTTCTATTTTTCAAAATGAATCGTTAAATACGTTTATTAGACACAGCAAGTGAAATCCTGAAAATTGTGATCGTTTCATTAAGTAAGGCATCTCAAAATCAAGATTTCGGTACCGTTGCTCTGCCATGCTGAGGAAGAACACCGTATGAACTTTCAGGCGTTGCCAACTTTGCTTCGATTAAATACGAATTCACTGGGAAAGTCGCTAATATTTTTTTTCTAACTTTTTTAGACAATTTTGTCCGCAATTTCATCTAAAACATCTGCATATTGCAATGAAAAATATGCTAAACTTTCTTCAAAAGTACGTGTTTTCATCCGGGAAAATTTGGCAACTCTCGAGTGTTCATACGGCGTTCTTCCGTAGCATGGCAGTGCACGCGAGAATGTTCAGCAAAAGTGTAGTTAAACCAAACGCGCTTTTGCTCCGAGATTTTTTACAGTGGGTTCCACGGCCGAACAAACTAACCGAGAGGGAGATAAAGCAGATTACCGTGAACAGCTTTCATATTTTCTCGGGGGAAAAGTAAGTAAAACAATATAGAACTCTGCTCAATCGCTTTCTCCCATTAATATAGAAGGGGAATGACTGACCGAACTTTGTGACCTTGGCCGAAGGTTCGCGAGGGTTGTGGGCCCGTTCGGAACGGGTATAAATGAGGAGATAAACAAGCATTAGATGAAAATGAGCCGAGAGTGAGAGAAAGATAGAGGTAACCTTTTGTCATTGTGGATGTAGGGCAGAATGACAATATAATTTGTCAGCTCTCAAGCTCGAGCATCACTCAACACTCAACTATCAACACTCGAATAGCCATAACCGAGCTCGAGCCGGCTATCCCAACACTGTTGTCGTACTCTCCCTCGTCCGCTTTCATCTTCCTTGAAATTTTCGATTTTTGGAATCCGATTTCGGTCCAAGCGAGGGGTAAAAGCGGGTTTCATCCAAGCCTTTTCGCGATCCAATCCTATGACGGTTGTTCCAAACCTCACGCAGAAAGAAAACGACTCTCTTATAGTGGCGAGGCGTGAACGATCGATTTTTCCCCATTTGAAGCTATGGTAAAGAATCGATTATTAAGGTGTTCGTTGCGGACACCCTCTTTATCGATCCTTTTCCATAGGTTTAAACGGCACATCAATCGATGTATCGCAAAGCACGCCACGCCGGACGAAGGAACGTAACTCTATTCCGAGGTTGCAAAATTGGCTCAAACTATTCAATTTTTACGAAAATATTTAATGTGTGTAATTTTTGTCCAAATTTTTCTGATTTTCGCATGGGATCAGAGGCCTAATCATTGAAATTTTCAGTTAGAAATGTCTAAGATGTTCCTGGTCAAATTGCAATTCACGAGGGTAAATTTGACAACATTGGAATGTAGTTATGTCCTTTCGTGAGGGAAACAACGAGTTCAGTGGCGCTTTTTAGTCGAACGAACCGACCGCTCCGGTTGACGAAACTGAACTACAGTCTGAAGACCCGATGGTTCAGGTCTATGAACCGAAAAAGTTTGGTTCATTAACATGCCACGATCGAAGTTTTCCGTTCGCGTTGAACTGAAGTTCAGTAGCGGTTGGCTTCCTTGACTGAGTTATCTGCGAGCTGATTATTGAAACTAATAGACAAAGAATACGAAGAGAAAATGGAACGATCCTGATGGGTGGCTGTTAGACTGACGGAGAAAATGATGGACTGAGCATAAGGTAAGGTATCTTGTCGATTACCGTTAAGTAATTACATTACTCACCTCCTTTGTCCATTGCAACCACCCTCTTTCGCCAGTACGATCACACCATTTTCTCTTTGTCATCTTTGTCTATCGCTTTGTGTATCAATTTCAATAATCAGCCCGCAGGTATGAACAGTCTCAGAGCCGTCACTGCTCTGCCGATGAATCAGAGGCTGATTAAAGTCCAATCAGTGTCCACTCGTGACTAATGTTCGCAAGTGTAGTATGCAATAGTGTGTTTGACCGGTGGATTTCGTACGATGCCTCAGCATGTAGGCGTATAATCAGTCGGAAAGCTTCTCGGTAAACAAAAACCTACAGCTGCATTAAAAATGTACATCGACAACACAGCGTGCGTTTCTACGCCCTCTTGACCAACACAGCGAAGAGTTTATTGTTTACATTACCTCCATCACGATCGTCAGAGCGCACTCATATTTGCGTCTGTCAAAATTTGACCCCGGCCGCGACGGACCTACAATCGCCGCATTTCGGCGTACCGCTGCTTGATTTTCCGAGGAATTTCCAAAGTCCGAACGCTGAACCGCGATGAATTCAAGTTCAAACATCACGAATTTTTACAACTTGTTAAACTTTTGTTTCTATTCTCTCCCTCCTTCCCAGGTTTGAAATTTCCTCTCGGTGATGAACAAAAACTGTCTTCAGTTTGCTGGTAAATATGGACGAAAGTCTAAAGTCAAGTGTTTTCTGAGCATACTGAAAGAAAAGCTAAATTTCGGGTAAAAAGGCCGTGATTACAGGCTATGTGGATGTGGACATACTGAATGTTCCAAGTTCAGAGGGTTGATTCAGCTATTTTTTCCTCTTCCTCTCCTCCCACGTCTCCTTGACTTCCAAGCTGTAAAAACTCGATACTAACCTGTAACAGAAATGCAGATCGAGTGCTATGAGTAAAGAAAGTTACAAATTAGTTTAAAAATCATATTACAATTGAATCGGCTCGTGCAAAAACGTCCTTTGTCCAATACAGGATTTCGTAATTGCATTATGGTTTCTTTTGCTCCACGACACTGATGAATAAGATCGATCTCTTTTGCAAACGTTTAAAACGTTGATTTCCCCGTCTAAAATATGTATTTTAGAAAAAAGTCATACACATTTTTCCTTGAAATTTTCAGATATATTAGTTGTAATCGTTCCCAAAATCGTTTGAAAAATTCGAAGACAAATGTTCACAATTTACTAAATAAACTCGTTTTTCATTGAATGCAATTATACAACGTCCGGAGACTCATACTGCCGTGCTAAGGAAGAACGCCGTATGAGCCTTCAGCCGTTGCCGAATTTCCTTCGAGAAAAACCATATTTACTGGAAAATTTTTAAATATTTCCCCCAAAATTTTCAGATAATTTTGTGCGCAGTTTAATGTAAAATATCTGAAAATTTCAAGGGAAAATACGCTTCAATTGCATCAAGAATACATGTTTTATCGAGGGAAATTTGGCAACTCTCAAATGTTCATACGGCGTTGTTCCTTAGCTCGGGAGTGAGCGGGAGCGCGGGTCAGGTGCTCCGGCGCGGGAAATCAGAACGTAAGCCCGTTACGACTGCGTATAAGACACGGATTGCGTAAAGCCGTATCGCCATCTGTTGCCAATGCGTATCTCGGCGCGGGAATCTCCGGGGCGGTGCGCGGTGCTTTTCCGTGCGGCGGCCCGGCATCGCGCCCGGTTAATTGCTCCAATAATTTCAGCGAGGCGACTCCATGATTTCGTCGTGAAGGGTGGACGCGGCGCAACGCAGCCTCGCTCGGCGTTGAAAAATCCCCCTCGAAAGCTGATTTACTCGCTCGGGAGCGGGGGCTTGAGGCGGGTGGGCGGCAGCCGCGCGCTCCGATCAGTCTTTATCAGTTTCCAGCGAATCAACGAAAGAATGTTTCCCTAAGTTTACCTTAATTAAATAAAAACCTAGCCCGCCGCCCTTTCAAGATGGACGATAAAAATCGCCGTCGCTTGCGGCCTCCCGGGCGGTCAGGGCGCAGTTGCAATAGTGGGCTTCCAGATCTCCCTACTCCCACGTACCGATCAGTGGCGTGGTATGATTTGCGATATATCGATTGATTCTTTATTTAAACATATGGAAAAGAATACATATATCAGGGTGTTCGCAAAAAACACCTCGATTTTTAATCGAGGTGTTTTTTTTTTCGATCGATTTTTCGATTTTTAATCGATCAATAATCGATTCTTTACCATAGCTTCTGATGGAGAAATATCGATAATCGAGCTTTCATGCCTCGCCTTAGGTACCGATGCTGAAGATGCAGGGAAATATTTTGATATTGACATTGAGAGAAGTTGCAAAAGCCAGAATGTAGCCCCACTCTCGCACTCGGATCTGCCACACTAGGAAACGGGAGTGAAAAATCAAGTTCGCCTTCAACTGGGTGAATGCAATTTGAGCGGCTCAGGAGTTGAAATAGTTGCGTCACGCATTTTAGTTGAGATTGATGTCCGAAAGACGAGTGACTTCTAGTCATAAAATATTTTTTCTTTCGGAAACTAGTATACGTGATTTTTTGAAAATTTCCTTGATGGACCCTCTCTGTCAGCAGTATATTCTCCATACATTTTAAGCTTAAAAGTTGTCTCTTTTCCTCCGAAAGTCCATTGCGGAAATTTTGTGAAATTTCCTGAATTTTCACGATAGTTCTCGAAATTTTACTGCATTGCAGTGCTCCCTTTTCCCGGAACTAGTGCCGAATTCCGGAACTTTTGAGATTTTCCTGAATTTCCTCCGGAGCTTTTGAAATTCCCGAAATGTTCTGGATCTTTTGCATTTCCCAGAACTTCCTCGGAAATTTTGAAAAGATCTAAAAAGCATCCCGCAACTTTTGACGGTCATGAAGTGGGAGAAATTGGAGCAAAGAAGTTCCGAATCCAGGAACTTTCAATGGACATGGCATGGTAGCACTGCTTGAATGTACAACGTTTCATGAAATGTTGCATCCCTGCCGGTGGCGGGATTCAGGTGAGATTCGGTGGCGGACAAACGCAAACGCAAACGCGGCAACGCCATCTCCCGGGGCAGTTTCACAAACTTGGCGATTCCCCGGATCCGGAGCAAACAATACGACAACCCGAACGCACTCTGATTGATCGCCGACGCGCGGGTATAAAAATTGTCGCGCGCGGTCCCCGTATTTATGTCCGTCCGAGCGAGCGCCTGCCTCGCTGTTTCCGCACAGCTCCCGCGCCGCGCCGAGCAGCGCCAACGCCCACCTGCCAAGTCGCCCATCCAGAATCTCCGATCCCAGAAAGAGAAACTCGGCGCTTCCCGATGAGAAAGAGATGCCCCACGGAGACCAGATGAGAAATTTTACCAAACTTGATCACGTCAAATTTCATATTTTTTAAAAAAAATTCTGAAATGCACTAAGTACGCCATGAAGTGTACAGAGATAGTGACATGTTCATTTTTGAAATTTTGGAAAGAGAATTTTATATCAATGCCCATGGGTCAAAAGCAGGCCCGCCACATCCCATCTCGGGCCCTGGTACCAATTTTCTGGCCCGGGCCCCTAGCACAGGGGAGGGGGGGTCCGGGGGGCCTCCCCCGGGAAATTTTTTAAATTTTAAATCTATTTGGACGCATTATGAAGCTCTTATGATGGAGATTTTCCATCAATTTCTGCAGAATAATTACGCCTTTTTGTTTACTTTCAGCACCAAAAACTTTCGAATTGTTGCATTCAAAACATCTATAAATTTTTTTTTTGAAGGGGCAGATGATAATTTTCAATTCTATGAGGAGCCGGGCCCCCCTGGACTCCCCTTTCGTACGTCTATGGCAAGGGAGTTAAGCCATTGAAGTCGAGGATGCCCAGAAAGGAGCCTCTTAGCATCCGACAACGGAAGAAAATGAAACACAGTTACTAAAAATATCATTCTACATATACTCAAAATCTTGAAAATCTCTAAAAAAGTAAGAAAAATTTTATAGTGCCCTAGCGTGTTTTTGAAACTTTATTCACCTTTTGCGGAATTTTTAGGGTAATTTTTTCACTTTTCCCTACGAGACAAGGGTTACACATGAATTCGTAGTGGTTTGTCACCTGCGTCACGGGCCCCTCCAGGGCCCGGGCCCCGGTACCAAGGACCCAGTATCCCCCCCCCCCCCCTTGTGGCGGGCCCGGTCAAAAGGTACCAAATTAGTCATTAGGTCCAATTTAGTCATTTCGAGATAACGGCAGAAATAAATGGACCCTCTCTGTCAGCAGTATATTCTGCATACATTTTAAGCTTAAAAGTTGTCTCTTTTCCTCCGAAAGTCCATTGCAGAAATTTTGAGAAATTTCTTTAATTTTCACGATAGTTCTCGAAATTTTACTGCATTGCAGTGCTCCCTTTTCCCGGAACTAGTGCCGAATTCCGGAACTTTTGAGATTTTCCTGAATTTCCTCCGGAGCTTTTGAAATTCCCGAAATGTTCTGGATCTTTTGCATTTCCCAGAACTTCCTCGGAAATTTTGAAAAGATCTAAAAAGCATCCCGCAACTTTTGACGGTCATGAAGTGGGAGAAATTGGAGCAAAGAAGTTCCGAATCCAGGAACTTTCAATGGACTTGGCATGGTAGCACTGCTTGAATGTACAACGTTTCATGAAATGTTGCATCCCTGCCGGTGGCGGGATTCAGGTGAGATTCGGTGGCGGACAAACGCAAACGCGGCAACGCCATCTCCCGGGGCAGTTTCACAAACTTGGCGATTCCCCGGATCCGGAGCAAACAATACGACAACCCGAACGCACTCTGATTGATCGCCGACGCGCGGGTATAAAAATTGTCGCGCGCGGTCCCCGTATTTATGTCCGTCCGAGCGAGCGCCTGCCTCGCTGTTTCCGCACAGCTCCCGCGCCGCGCCGAGCAGCGCCAACGCCCACCTGCCAAGTCGCCCATCCAGAATCTCCGATCCCAGAAAGAGAAACTCGGCGCTTCCCGATGAGAAAGAGATGCCCCACGGAGACCAGATGAGAAATTTTACCAAACTTGATCACGTCAAATTTCATATTTTTTTAAAAAAAATTCTGAAATGCACTGAGTACGCCATGAAGTGTACAGAGAACTGAGATGCCGACCTGTGGTTTTTGACCTGTTAATTCTGAAATTTTGGAAAGAGTATTTTATATCAATGCCCCAGAGTCAAAAGGTACCCAACTCCAATTTAGTCATTCCGAGATATCGGGGAAAACCAGAAAAATTTACACAGTGGAGATGAATTGTGTAAATTTTCGATGAATAAATTCGAGTATTTCTCCATTTCGAAAACGCGATATGACAGGAAATTTGCAGCGTCGTAAACCGAGATACAAGTTAATACAATTTTACCGTTGATTGGAAAGAAATTATTGCAAATGCTTTTCTACTACAAAAAATATCCCAGAAAATGTAACGCAGATTTCTTAAATTCTCGAAGTAATTTTCGGTTCTTTTATCTCTTGAGTAAAAAACATGGGAATTCTGTGGATCGGTGTCGAAGTCCTTTGAAAATTGGCCACTGCTGACGATTGCTTTGTAAGCCCCTCACTGGAAAAAAACACATCGGATCTAGAGTCCAGACTCTTAAAAACATCGACAAGAAAAATACTCTTATTGATTCAATCGGAGTTTTGCTTAAATCAAGAATCAAGCCTCTTAATTTGAGCGGATTTCCTTTTGATTTAAGCAAAAATCCGATTGAATCAAGAGTATTTTTTCTTGTCGATGTTTTTAAGAGTCTGGACTCTAGATCCAATGTGTTTTTTTCCCCGTGCTGGTGATTTCATTTTCCACCTTCCCAAAAATTTCTCAATCATCAGTTTCAAGGCGTGCTTCGAATTTTTGGGAAGCTGAACAATTTGACGGCACTCGGCGTCGCTGTGTCAGTGCAATCATTTGTTCTCGCTGAGCGCACATTTACATTTCGCGATCAGATCGGAATATACGCGCGAGCAACCCAGTTCTGTCCGACGCGTGCTGTTACTTCTGTAACACCCTCCCCCCCCCTTTACCCAGGAGGATGATCCTGTCCCCGCTGATCTACTCTGCGTGCTAAAGGCGGCACCACACTACGCGGCATTTGCCAAATTGCGAGCCGAATGACGAATATTCCGCGTTTGGCAAGGGGCAAGCGTGTCCTTATACGTTTTTCAATCCACAATATTTGTTAAAAGTCATATTTGGCTTGTCACTTGACGAATACCGAATTTCTAGCGGGAACGGCGAATGTTGGCCGCGTGAAGAGAAAACTCCTCCTCACCCGTCTCATACAAAATAGAGAATGGATACTGGCTAGGCACCCAACATTCGGTGAGTGAAGACGGGTACTGGGGAGGGTGTCTGAAAGTCGCGACAGATGCTCAGGGAGAAAAAAAATCGGTTATTATACGGTAGTAATGACATGCGGGATTTCAAGATACTAAAACCGAGAGTCTTCATGAAAATAGTAGCATAATAAGCGAGCATGAAGTGGTCAGCATGAGCAAATTTTTAGAAAATATTAAAGTCTCCATGCGCCGAGCAACTCGCATTTTTCGATACGCCAACTTCTCTGCCGCTGCGTTAAAGTCTCTGAAGTGATTCCTGCATTATACCATCTTGGAAATGTTTCGTGTGGTTAAGCATTATCAAATTTTTAAAATACTGAACCTTAAGAGCGTCTTTCCGCGGCGTCTGACGTCATCGAAATACCCTGCAACCGAGTCGAGGGAGAGAAGACGCTCAGCTTTTGGGGCACGGCACTTTAAGAGCGGAACTCTGTTTAATTAAACGCCTTCAATTTTCACAGGTGGGCAATTTCTTGACTTAGGAGCACATTGATTCGTATCCATTTCGCCGTGCTGTTTCGCCAGTTTAACGGAGGTAAAAGTGCCGAGTACATTTTCTTTTAAAAAAAACTGAAAGAAGATTATTCTGAGGTTTCCCTGAAAATTCTTATTTTATCAAAGAAAATTTGGCAAATTCCGAAGGCTTACGCGCGGATTTTCCTTAGCACCTTAGTGAATTGCGATGTATCGATTGTAATGCCATTTAAACCTATGGTAAAGAATCGATTATTAAGGTGTTCGCTGCGAACACCCTGTTTACGATCCTTTTCCATAGGTCTAAATGGCATAATAATCGATATATCGCAATTCACGCCACGCTACTGGCTGGAAGTTGAGCCACGAGCACGAGTCTGAAACAGTTGGAGGACTGGAAGCGTGTTCGGCAGCGGGTTCCATTGAGCGCGGTGCGATTAGCGATTCAAAATGGCCATTCGCGCGCGGCGCGGCGCGGCGTGTGAAGGGGTGTAAAAGCACGAGACAAAAGCTGGAGCCGTGGCGAGGCACAAGCGCATGAGCTAAATACAAAATTGCACAAGGCGGAATGGCCGACCGCGGAGTTTTACACACCTTTACATACACGCCGGGCCGGGCCGGGCGTATAAAAAAAGATACCCTCGGTGAAGATCGCGGGCACGGACAGCGCGTACCATTAAAAAATAAATAAATAAAAGCGTCGCGAAAAGGAGGAGAGAATCATAAAAGCGCGAGACGGGAGGGGGAGTCGCCGCGGCGGGAGGGGGGCGGGGGAGGTCCATTGCGCCAGCACGCGCGAGCCACGCGGTGAAGAGGCGAGTCCTGTCTTTTTAACCAAACACCCCCTCTATTCCCGCACCGCTCTCCCGCGCCACCGCCACCGGGAACACCTGGGAAGATGATTCGGGTGTTCTTTTCATCTCGCCTCTATAAATCCAATTTCTTTTAACAAGCCTACAAACAGAACCTGATTCCGGGCTGTGTGCCTTACGTCCTCGGCCTAATCGCTTTTGAAATGCCTTTGCCGTGGGCCTTTGTGTGTTGGCGGCTGGCCCGTGCCCTCCTTGAGTGGCCGGTCCGTAGGGATCCAGGGATCTTGCCTCGCGACCGATTAACGGAAAAACTGTCGCTTATCATATTTTGTGTCAGCTCCGGAGGGTGGCAGGGGTGGGGGGCGGGGGCGCTGTGTGGAATAACAGGATTAAGAGTTTTTAACGGTTATCGCGGTCTTTCCGTCTTGGGGTCGCTCATGTCACATTGCGGCGCTGAGCCTAAAGTGACGGATCATCTACTTTGCTTCCTTTTCGTCTTTGTAACGAATCACTTGGCGGCCTCGAAAAAAACTTCCGATTCACGGATATTTTAATCGCGTGCTCTGTTCCTTGCATCTGACCGGCTGCTGATTCTCCTTCCATTATTCCTTTGAATTTCCTTCCCTTTTTTAGCATGCCAATGTCCAAAATAACCGCGAATCGATGGAGTTTTTTAGGGAGAAAACCAAGTTCCATGCGGGAAGAACTCTATTAGCATTTTATGCGGTTGCTTCATTTCTCTAAATTAATTTCGCCGATGGAGGATCCGAGAGGGAATTATAGTGTGCATTCGGTTCCTTCATCTCAACTGATTTTATTTTCTATGTATTTAGAAGAATATTACAAATTCGGGAAAAATGCAGATTTCTACAGAGCATCTGACTCTCTTGCTCAGAAATGAGCAAACGAAGCTTATTAAAATTAAAAGTCGCGCTATATTTTATTGCAGTTAAAATTTTGCAATGAAACCATGCGGGAACTCTCTCAACTCTAAACTCACTTTGAATACTATTATATTCAGGTCTCAGAGGCATCATTGTCACTTTTGCGGACTTTAAAGCCTCCTTCATACTGCCGTGCTATGGCAAAACCAAAGCAGGCCGCAATTTTTTTTTTTAATCATACATTTACAAGTGAACATATTTACATAGACATTTATAGACGACTCCAGTCTTTACAAACGTGTTCGTATAGTGAAATAAACAAATATAAATATTGATTCCGCTGAGATTGTAAAACTCTACAAAATTTCACTTATTTTACTAGCTTTATGATTCAGACCGCGAGGAGTAATTTTCTGGCTCACTTCACAAGCGAAACCGAAGGGATCTTCAAGAATACAAGAAAAATCGAGAGAAATCGAGAGCGGAAAAAAATGTGAGGAAATCTGCGGAGTATGGGTGCGAAGGGTTGAAACAACCCTTGCTCCGCGTTGCAGCGGTCAAACGCGGGGCGGAGCGTGTGCGCGCGCCGACGCGGATGCGGGCGTGATGGTCGGGAGAGGCGCTAATTTTCTTTCCGCTCGTTGAACTCCATTCATAAACATTTTTCACCCCAGAGCACAGGTTGCATGCCGCCCGCGCCCGGGCCCACTCGCACGAATGAATGAAGATATTTTTTTAATTACCACCCCCCGCCCCCGCCCCCCTCGGCCGGCGTTCGTGATCTGACGGCGGGCACTCGGGCGCGGCCGTAACCGATACGCTTGCAGCAGCCGCGGCGCGGCCGACACCTGAGTTCCCGGCTCGACGCCACGCGGCCACGCGGCCACGCTCCGCTGCACCGCGGCCAGGCCCCCGAAACCGACTAAATTACACACCCAACCTCACTTAAACCGCCGTAATTATGCGGCATCTTCAAATTACGTTATCTTCTCGGATTTGCCCTTTTCCTGCTCGTCTCATTACTCTAGTTTTCCTCAACCTCGATGTGACCGAATGGGGTCTCGGGATTCCTGACCGATATTGGATTAGGATGCGGTATAGGATTGAGAGGCAGAGAGACAGAGGAAGGACATGGAGAGGAAGAGATGAAATCAGAAGGAGGAAGAAGTCGGACGGGAGAAGAAGGAGATAAAGAGGATTAGGGCGGTTAGGCAGTGAGAGAAAAGAAGATGAAAGAAAATAGGATGGAGAAGAAAGAAGGATAGGAGGTAATGGTAGTGATAGTGGTAGAAGCAGATAGGTGGTGCTTTCCATTCCTTTTCTTATTTTTCACCTTCTTTATCGCCTCTTCCTCCTATTATTATTGGTTTTTTTTTCGTTTTGCCCTGGCCTTCTTCCGCTCTTTATTTTTTCTCTTTTTCTGCACCCTCTTTCCGTCCCCCTCTTTTCTTTTACCTCTCTGTTTTCTATTTCTTCCTCCTTCTTTTCTCTTAGTATTCTTCTTCCTCCTCCTTTCTTTTTCTTCCTACCCTTCTTCCTCTTTTTATTCAATCCTTTTTTTATCTCTTATCCCTCTCCTTCTTTTATTTTTGCTCTCCTTTCCCCGCTTTTCTTATTCTATCTCTTCTTTTTCTTCTTCCTATTTCTAATCTACTTCCTTCGCTTCTTCCTCCTCATCTCTCACATGGATTTCCCCTATGCAAATAATTTCATTTATGAACCAGAAATAGTAGATCCATATTGCAAAACGTAATACAATTCGTAGGATTGTACAGAAAGCTTGATGACCCAGAGAGTTCTGCAAAAGGAGAGCTAAGCGGGATCGCACTTAAGTGATTCATTTCATTAGTCCAAAGACGCAGGATTTGAGCAAATTAACTGAAACTGGAGTAAGGAGGAAAACTGCGGCAATGGACGAGCAAGGAGGAAGAAGAAGAACCGGCAACTCAAACCGGCAAGACTGAGTTCTTCAAAGAGAAGATCTCTCATCGGTTGCCAGCGGTAGTAGATCGGCGCAGCCATAGCGTTGCCGATCTTAAAACTTACCGACGTTAGCTTCCAGGAATTTTTCAGCTGTTTTCTTTGAGCTGAAATGGCGAAGAAACTCCGCTTGAAGACGCCGTAAATGAGATCGAGACCTGTTTGAAACGATATTTTTGGCGGGTTTTGATGACGTAGCTAGGCGAAGGAAACTCCGTTTGCTGCGATTGGCTGGACTCAACTTCAGGCATCATCTTGGTTCGTCAACTTAACTTCCGACTTTTGATTGGTCGGATTCATGTTAGATTCCTCTCCCATTCACAAATTATTTTTTTTTTAAATTTTGAATGACATTTTTATTTTTTGACGAATAAAATGACATGGATTAATATGAGTTTGAAGGTCAAGGTTGACTGCATTTTGGGACCCTAAGAGCTCCATGACGTTATCAGACGTAACCTCCACAAATACCGACACGTCCATCCTTTCCCCATTCAAGTGCTCTACTAGCAGCATGCATGTTGGCCCTCGTGCCAACATCCAAGTCAACGAAGGAGATTTTAGTGGAGCAAACTGGGTAACAGCTTTTTTCCCCATTAATCAGAAACTTCAAAAGGAGTGTCATCCAAAAATTCCAAACTTTTAACCCCTCTGCTCAACGCATCATCCCCATCATGCGCAAAAATTGTTCTTTTTTTGAACATCCAAATCTCATCGCCTAATTGAGATGCTTACTCGTGATTTGTTTTAAAACACCCCCTAGATATCGCAGATTTTCATAATTTTCAATATTGACCCTGATGACCACTTAAAATTGAGTTTTTTTGAAATGAAAATTAAATTCTTAAATTTAGACTTTTTTTTTAAAAAAAAAAAAAAAAAATTGTTTTCTAATTTTGCGCCGGTCATCCAAATTCAAAGATTACTTGATAAAAAAGTTCACAGGATGTGATTCCACTTCTTAAATGTACCGGATGACGTACCCATTGCGACTCGCAGAGGGTTCATACATGAGACTTGCGATTAGGATACACCTGAGATACACTCGATACCGGGTGACGTCAAGAGGGTACAATGTGCCCCCGCCTTGCATGGTGCACTCAAAGGGATGCGCGCAGGGACGAGGGCCCTCCAGCTGGCAACGACGCTCACAAATATGAATGATGATAATGTCTTAAAGATGTGTTCGGTTGTCAGCGCAGAGTGGTGCCGACAATATTTATGAAGCCGAGTCGTTAAACGTATTTTTCACACGCTGCGCCGCACAGTGGATCCAGCCAATTAGAGAGGTCGCACATCAAATTACTGACTAAAACTGAACATTTTTACGTTTATATCGCTTCATTTTAAACTTTCAGGGGTGTTTCTTGAAGAAAATTTCACGAGGAAACCAATGAAACTACTTTAAGGACCTCAAATGTTGTATAAACGGAGTTATGAGCGTTTAAAGTTTCCAAATTGTGTCCGACCTTTCCGATTGACTCGATCCACTGTGCGCCGCCGTGCGCCGGTCGCGGCCGCTACGTCGAGCCCCCGCGCCTATGCGAGCCCGCGTCTCGCCGTCGTCCGATCCGAGCGCTGCGGCCACGGCGTTTAAATCAAAAATTAATTTCCCGCCGCTCGCGCTCTCCGCTAGGCAGCGCTGCTGCGGTCGGGGCGGCGACTCCCCGCGCCCGA
The DNA here is from genome assembly GCF_918797505.1 of Bemisia tabaci. NCBI lineage: Eukaryota > Metazoa > Arthropoda > Insecta > Hemiptera > Aleyrodidae > Bemisia > Bemisia tabaci. The sequence goes on from NC_092794.1 coordinate 3,773,041, forward strand.
TTTATTCCCTCGCGGTCCCCGTCCTCGGCGCGTAACAAGTTTCCCAACACCCCGGGCTCTAAATTTACAAGTTTACAAGTGTTCCGGCCCAGATCTTCTGGCAGCATCGTTAACACCGCTCCAGTGATACATATACGTAACGCACTCTCTCCTGTGATGAACGATCAGAACTCTCCCCCCCCCCCCCCCGGCCGCTTGGGTCCCATTGACCTTGGTAGTCCGATTTCCCAGAGATGTAAAATGACAGTTTATTTACCGTGCAATTCGAACAATTTTTAGGGGTTGCGTAGGAGGCCCGCAACAATGGATCGCATTCGATACATCAAACAGGTGAGATTGTGTGGATATAGGTTGGTTCAACACGTAAACATAGTTAGTTAGTTAGTTAGTGTGTAATTTAAGACATTCAGCGTCACAGGCTATTAACGTCTTTACAGAGAATTTTGAAAATGGGAGTATATACGAAAATTTAGATTTACTAATCATCCCTTTTCAATGTTAATCCATGATATTGTTCATTCCTTATTGGCCAATGGTCACTCCACCTCTTTTATCTGGGTACCGGCTCATGAAAACATAGCCTCAAAAGTCAGTTGAGTATAATACGTATACGGAACGGGTTTTGTTTGGTAGATTTCTAATTCTTGCGTACAGCATGGCAAAGAGAAGTGATTTTGTTAGGAACTTTCTCATTTTCAGCTTTTCCTCCCTAAATTCTAAAATTTTTGTTCGAGGTTATGTTCTATAGTTTCAAACCATACGATACATCAAACCACTATCGAATACGATCCATTATCCGAGGATTCGAAAAGCAGCAACCACGAAATTTGACCCATGATTCTCAGTCTCTGCTTTTATTTTACGTCAAATCGTTTGCTACGTATTGTACGTGAAAAGCCTCAGGGTGCCTTTCAAAATGAATGCTTGGCCCCCGGGCTGGATTTAGGGGTGGCCACATGGGCCCGGCCCATGGCGGCAAATTTAGCAATTTTTTTAAATATAGCTACAAAGAAAAATCGGATTCAGAGAAAAAATTACAAACGAGAAAAGGTGATAAAATCTCTCATTTTCCGAGAGTATATCTCTAATTTTGTCGTCTTCCTGTGATACAATAGACAGCACCTTTAATTAGTCGAGTTAAGACTAAGAGAGAAACCGAACACGGAATTTGGCCTGGAACGGCGCGGCGCAGAGAGCAATGATGACGAGAACTTGAGATGAACAGGAGAAACCCACGGCGCGGCGCGGCGGTCGGCATGTAACACATATTAGCGCCTACAAGACTGCATGAATACTTCACGCATTGCGTCAAACACAGTGCGGTCGCTGCGGTCAGCAGCGGGCGGCGTGAAACGCATAGCGCCTACAAGACTGCATGAATACTTCACGCATTACGTCAAACTTACAAAGTGCGGTCAGCAGCGGTCGGCATGAAACGCATAGCGCATTTAAGACTGTAGGAATACTTCACGCATTGCGCCAAACACAGTGCGGTCAGCGCGGCGCTGCGGCGGAAGTTAAAATTATTAAAGCACATTTATGTTTGTTCTTTCATAATATTTTCGTTCATTTCATGTAACTGGAAGGTCTTGTCCACACAGAGATAGGTTTACGGAACTTAACTTTCGCGCCAAGTTACGTGAATTTTTGCGAGTGGTGTTGACAGGGCTTTCGCAAAAAATGGGTTCAACACGAGTAAACGTGTCTTATGCACCCCTCCCCTCCGGCACGTTCAGTTGATGGTTTTTATTGATGTTTCAAAACGATTGAGAAGGGGGCGGCAAAATACAGGCGGCCCATGGGCGGCAAGCAAGTAAATCCGGCCCTGCTTGGCCCTCTCCTTCCCTTTTTCCTCCACACTCGTATGTCTGTACAATTGCTAGATCAAAATATTTTGGAGGTCGATTGAGTTTTCCTTCACCTATACAACACAAAAAAGGTGATAAAAAAAGTTCAAGGGATCTCGACGATGAATCCGAATCTATTGGTCAAATTTAGACTCACGAATTGAGATATCGTAGTTGTTTCGAGCACAATTTCAATCCTAATACTTCTCTCGAATATTTCGAACTGCGTGCGGTTGCTGGAGTCCTAGCAAATAGATACGATTTTGAGGAAGTCGTGCTGAAACTACCGGTGACCCAACTAGAAAACCCATAAAGCATCCAGGAGGCATGCATAAATCTTCTAATTTCAGGATTTCCGGAATTTTTAATCTCCATGGTTCACGCCTGTGGCGTCCAACGGCGAGCCAGTGGCATGCCATCGTGAGAAGCGCCCGCCAGTATGCTCGAGCCTAATTTCAACCAAATTTTCTTGACAAAAACTTCATAAATTAAGTAAACATTTCGCTGCCGCAAGAGGTAGGCAAGTCGCGCGGCGGTGTCCCTACGACCGCCCGCTAAAGAGCATGTGTCAAGTGATAATTCTGAGGCGCACCGCAATTCACCTGTAGATCCGTGCTTTTAAGCCCCCTTTGCCAAATCGCCCGTCAAAGGCACTCAACTCATTTTGCATGGGATTGAGTGGAGGTTTTGTGTCCAGTTTTCTCAGTGCTTGCCGCGATTCTTATTAAGCTGAACGCTGAAATACTGCTCAAGAAAAGTAGCATATCTCTGAAATGGATTAGTTATGGATTGAATCTTCTTGATGCGTAGTTTCAAGAAAGTTAAAAAGAGAGAGAAGATAGAAACGAACTTGAAAGGAAAAGGAGAAAAAATAAAAAAATACGAAAAATATATTAGAAGACAAACAAACTCTAATACGTTCGTATCAGAGAAGCGCTCAGTCGTTTTCTAAGTAGGCGCGTTTTTAAGTTCGCCGACGAAGATGAGCACCGTTGAGATGAAAAGACTCGCACACCAAAATTTCAACCATCAATTTTGAGAAAACTATACTAACGCTACAAATATAAATTATAGAAAAACGATTATCGCCCTCCGTGCTTTGACATCAGAGGCACTAAATACATGTATCACCGATTAATCTATTCTAAATATGTTGGGCCCCTCCCCGCCATCTTGTTGTTAAGCTGGTTAGCTATTGAGTAAACCACTACAGAATTTACTTCACATCTATACCAGAAATGTTCGATCAAATAATGCCCAATTCTTAAGAAAAGCTTTGACCGGAAGAAGAGACGTGAGTCAGTTTCACTAAGAAAGGGCGGGAGGCTCTATCTCTTAAACTGAGGCGCCGGGGCCACCCCCTCAGGTATCTCAACTCAAGGCTTCAAAGTTTGGCAACAGTGATTTGATGCATTTCTTCTTCTCTAGTTCCATTTGATTTATTGGAGGAATCCGTTAAAAACCTATTCTCGCACTCGGCGTCTCCACGACTGATGACACTCCCTCGTAGCCCGCTGCCCCTCCCCCTCCCCTCCCCCGCGGCGGGGGACCGCAAGCGCTAGCGGGGAGCGGCGTCCCCCGACCGATTTGCGTATACCCGCTGCTGTGCTATGCGGTAAATATTTTACGCCAGCGTTATTTGATAATTTCAAGTATTTCGTCGCTCCGCCGCCGGGTCACTCCGCTCGGGACCTCGCCTCTTTTCTCGCGAGCTTTGGATCTGACCCTGGACCTTGGCATTTTCTCTCGAGGCGTAAAATATGTCACTTGCCCCTTGAGCTCGTCCCACGCCAGCCTCCCCCACTACCTGCCATTTTGATGCTGAAGGAATATTTGGACATGGAAAAATGCTCTCAATTCTATGCAATTAGCCAAATCAAGTATTTTAACAAATACCTAGGGAGACAGTCAAATTTTGATAGTTTACGAGATTTTGTAAATTTTTGGCGGAGAGCACACCAGTTTTCAATATTTTGGGGGAAAACAACTAATCAAATCCACGAGTTCTTCTTGTCTCTTCGAATGTTTCTCATGTACTGAAATGCTAACATTTTAAAAATTCTATATTTTATGATATGCTGAAAATTTCAGGATAAAAATCATGTATAAAATACTATTGTACGATGTACATTACTACGGAGAATTTTTTTTACAGAAGCAATGAATTATTCGGTTTAAAATTATTAAAAGAACCAGACTTTCAATATAAGTAAGAATGTTTGACTATTTGCCTAGGCATAAGACAACTATTAGCCTGCGACACATATATTCACATTCAGGTATCCCATGATCTGAGACAATTTATCCTTGACACAATCGGAATTCGAGAAAATTTCCTTCAAATCAGCGATGCTATCAGTACGAATTGGAACGGCCCGCCGAGTGACAAAAACCTAGGGACTCGTAGCGCTAGGATACGCCTACATTTTGATATGATATCACAAAACTATTCTAAATAGTTACACGCAATGCACGCTCAATTTACGCTCTCATCGCTGTGAATAAGTGGAGGCTATGAATTCTTTGTAATTGCTAAGTGGTAAAAGCTTTATGATTCGCCTTCATTTTGACGTGATACCACACAACTACTCCGGAGCACGAATAGTTGCACGCTCCATTCACGCACTCATCGAAGTGAATCAGTGGACACTATGAGTTCTCCGTGTTACGAAACTGGGTGAAGCGCTAAGATTTGCCTGCATTTTGACGTGATACCACACAACTACTCCGGAGCGCGAATAGTTGCACGCTCCAATCACGCACTCATCGAAGTGAATAAGTGGAAGCTATGAATTCTTCGTAATTACTAAGTGGGAAAAGCACTAAGATTCGCCTTCATTTTGACGTGATACCACACAACTACTCCGGAGCGCGAATAGTTGCGTGCTTAATTTCCGCTTGTAGGGGCAAAAATAAGGAACCTCGGCTGCTTCATTCGGATGAAACCTATTGGAAAACTGTCCGGTATTCGATAATTCTCGCTCATTCTCACGTAAGCTGTCGAAGCTCAAGCTGAAATACGACGCTTACAACAAGTAGATTTCGTGAAATGAGATAATACACACTGGTTTTAACTGCCAGCTCAACAATTCTCGTCTAAAATTTACCGTGTATGCGAGTGCCCGTTCTTTTTCCGGCCATCCCATATGCGTGTATGAGCTCGTTCCCATTGGGAATGAGCTTTCTGACGGCGAAGCGTTCAAAGGAATCGCCGCAAATCCGAGCAAAGGCAAAATGCCGTATGAGCATTTGAATGTTGGCAAATTTCACCCGAGAAAGTATGTATTTCTCGGGAAAATAATGCATAATTTTCCTCGAAATTTTCAGATACTCTAGATAAAATTGCGAATCAAAGTCTTAGAAAATGTGAAAGAGAAATATTCACAAGTTTTTCAGAGCGAATCCGTGTTTATCGAACGAAATTTGGCAAAGTTCAAAGGCTCGTACGGTGTTCCTCCTCAGCACGGCATGGCAGACAACACCCTCTTGAAGTGAATCATTGTTTTTCCACGTCCATCGCTACAAATGCAGGACTTCCAGATCGTCCTCGAATATTATTGCTGTGCCGTGCTACGGAAAAATGTCGTATGAGCCTTGGGTTGCTGCCAAATTGTCCTCATTAAAGCAAGAAATTTCTATATGGTGGTGACTATATATTTTTAATTTTTTTTTTTTTTGAAAATTTTACTGCGATTTCATCTTACGTATCCCACAATGTCGAGGGAAAAGATTCTCATCCTCCCTCAAAATATTAGTAGTTTACGGAGGGAAATTTGGCAACCACCGAATTTACATACGGCGTTTCTCCTAAGCACGGAATAACAGCTCCCTTCATATTGACAAGCAAAAACGACGTAACAGCATTCAGCCGTTGCCTAATTGATTCCAACGAAGTGCAATTTTCTCGGAAATATTTTGAATTTCCCTACGCCATATTTTGCAAACAATTTCATTCGCAATTTAATCCTGTACACTTAAAAATCTAAAGAAAATTTATACCCGAGTGTCTTGAAAATTGGTATGGAGCTTATTCGATACACCAAACACGTGAGATTGTATCGATATCGATTGGTTCAACATGTAAAAATAGCCTTAAAAGTCAATCGAGTAATCTGAGGGAACGGGTTTCTTGTGATAGGTTTTTGATTCTTATGAGTATAAAATGGTAATGAAACGTGAAATTGTTTGGAATTTTCTCATTTTCAGCTTTCCTCATTCAAATCCTACAATTTTAGTTTGAGGTTATGTTCTATTGTTTTGAACCAAACGATACATCGAACTGATATCGAATACGATCTTTCACGTGTCTTGGACGTTCGGCAACATCCAAATGCTCTTAGAATGGTTTTTCTCTTGCGATGATTTCCACGGTCGGAAGGGCAAGCGCGCGGACGGCAAAACCCGAGCTGAGGACGGCAAAATTGGACGTATTTATGCTAAAAGGAACTATGTCTCACGCAACCCCTATGCACATAGTTCCTTTCAGCACGAATACGTCCAATTGAGAGATGAAACGTCGAAATAAAGCCTATAAATATCGAGACGCTTTTGCGGTGCGCTCGCCGAGTTGAGCCGATAATTTATTGTCATTACGAATAATTACAATTACAATAATCCATAGGCTAGCGGAGCCCCGAGTACGAAAACTGGTGGAAAGCACCCCGTTCATAAATTAAAGTTTAATAATGTTATAAATTGTTTTCGTTCGTTAAGAGAAATTACTTTTTACGCATCCGCGGCGCGCCGATTCCGACAATTATTTATACTGTTTTTTCCATGTTTGAAAATGTTGTGATCTCGTGTTGAGTCCGGCCGTCCGCGTCCGTCCACTCCCGCTTCGGCGTGCTTCGCGTCACGCGCAACGCATCCGCGTTGCCGCTCTTCAGTCCCTTTATACCTGAGAGTTAAGACAACGTCAATCCATTTCTGATTGGTTCCCGCATTTTCGGCCTCCGCCGTGTCAAAAACGGGAATACAGATCACATTTTCACCATGCAAAGATTGTAATCTGGGATGGACCGGGGAATTTACGGGTTCGGCAAGGAGCAAACGGAATGAGAGAAGGAACGGAGAAAGGAATTTGAGAATGATTACGAAAAACGTTCAATTTGTGTAATCTTTGTTCCCGTTTGTGCCTCCATGAGAAGGTGTTGTCTTCACTCTCAATTTAACTCTATCCGTACTCTCCCTATTTACGTGCTCTAGGATGGATCGGGTACAGTAGAGGAATTTTTTTTTCTTTGCCTTGGTTCTCAAAATTTAATTATGGTTTGAAATACTTAGACGAGACAAAACTAGGTCTGTAAGCGATATGGGAAGGTGGGAGAGTTACATCAAAATACTTAATTTATAAAATAGGCAGAGAACGGCGCGGCATAAGGAACAATGATGACGAGAACTTGCGATGAAAAGGAGAAACCCGCGGCGCGGCGCGGCGGTCGGCATGTAACACATATTAGCGCCTACAAGACTGCTTGAATACTTCACGCATTGCGTCAAAGACAGTGCGGTCGCTACGGTCAGCAGCGGGCGGCGTGAAACGCATAGCGCCTACAAGATTGTGGGAATACTTCACGCATTGCGCCAAACACGCAGTGCGGTCAGTGCAGCGCGGTGGCGGAAGTTGAAATTATTAAACCACATTTATGTTTGTTCTTTCATAATATTTTCGTTCATTTCATATAAATGGAAGGCCTTGTCCACACAGAGATAGGTTTACGAAACTTAACTTTCGCAAAAAATGAGTCCAACACAGTAAACGTGTTTTATGCACCCCTCCCCCTCCGGAACGTTCACATGATGGTTTTCATTGATGTTTCAAAAAGAATTAGAAGGGGGCGGCAAAATACAGGCGGCCCATGGGCGGCAAGTAAGTAAATCCGGCCCTGAAACAACGATAAAAGTATAACGCCTAAAGCGCGAAGCGCTATTGTTACACGGCAACGTAGCTTAGTTATGCGTGCTTTACGTTGCATCGTTACACGTGACCACGTGAGTGAGCGTCAGGAGACTCGGAGTGGTGACTGCGGCGATTGCAATGCGCGGCCGTAAATATAATTTGAGAGATATGTTTTCGAATCCAACTCTCTGGGCTCTCCACGAATCTTGGGCACAGCGATGGCATTCACGGTGGGAAAGATCGATGGTCCAATTGTGCGAGGGCGAGGAGCCGAGGGTTTTCGACGACAGATGGCAGCATTGGTCGGCGAGTTGCGTGATCCCGCGCACTTTTGCTCGTTGCGCTGTCGACTGCGTACGTACGTACGTAGTGTCCGAAGAGTTTGAACTGGAATTGACTGCCCGACCTGGACACGAGTGGAGTTCCTTCAAACATTTCCCAAAATGTACCCGGGCTGGGTTTGACCATAGGCGGATCCAGGAGGGGGGGGGGGCGTATGGGCGTACACCCCCCCCCCCCCTGCGCCCGAAAAAGATGAGAGAGAAGAAGAGAAGGAAGAAAGAGGAAGGAGAGACGCATACATCGGGTAATTATTCACGACGAAATTGACTCGAACTGCATATTAGATGCTTCAAAAATTCAAAAATTTGTTGGGGGAGGCCCCGGGACCCCCCTGCCGTGATAAGGAAGAACGCCGTATGAACATTCGAGAGTTGCCTAATTTCCTTCGATAAAATGTTCATTTTTGAGCAAAGTTATGAATAATTTTCCCTGTAATTTTCAGGAACTTTAGGTAAAATTGCAAACAACATTATCTGAAAAGTTGGAAGAAAAATATTCATAAGTTTACCAGGAAATTCGTGTTTTATAAATGGAAATTTGGCAACGCCTGAAGGTTCATACGGCGTTTTTCTCGGCGTTTGAGGCGTTTGGATCCGCCTATGGGTCCGTCATGAAAGGACACCACGTTCAGCGAAATAATGAAATTGGCAAGTTCTAAAAAAGAATCTCCACGATCTACAGAATTATTGGATCTCATCAAGCAATCTGATTGTGAGCTATTTATATTGGAGATTTTAAAGAAGCATGTTTATAGGGCCACTAGACAAGATCTGAACTAGAAATTAACGGCTCATGATTCCTTCAGAATCCTACATAGAAAACGATTCACGAGACTTGAAGTTCAAAGATAAACTCCTAAACGAGATGTTAGCAAGGATTTTGGACGCGGATCAAAAATGGAAGTTAGATTTTACAAATGACATCCTCTGTTTTTTTGCTATTTAACCGATGGTAATTAGAACACTTATATCTTGATTAAGAGTTGCTTTATTGACTTTCCGATGTGTGATTCGTTTTTCTCGTGAAGTTTTGAAGAAAAATCATTTTGCGTAGTGCTCAATTTATTTACCTTGTCTGGAAGCTTGTTGTCTAGGACTAGTAAGGAATTGGTTAGAGAGGAACACACATGAAATTTTAACCAGCACCACTTTTTGCACTTGAGACCAAATCAATGAGCACTTACAGTAACTACTCAAGACTCAATTGGACGTATTTCTGCCAAACGGAATTATGTGCATTAAGGCATGAGCCCTGAGACCCATAAGAATATATGCATAACAAGGTTCACGTCATAATGAACATAGTTCCGTTTGATAGAAATACGTCCAATTAATTAGTTGTATGATTGCATTTTGCACCGGATTGTTTCAAGTTATAAATGTCCGCGGCGTGGTTTCATATAAAGTTCAACGGATTGCTTACTTTATTATTAAATTATCATTACATTCCATTGGATGCTTTCGGATATTCTTAAATTATCGAAAGAAGTTAACTATCTTTTTGAAATCTGCAACACTTCAGAACTTTATGCAAGACTCGAACTAAAATCGTGGGAGCTTTACCTAATCGTGCGACCTATATCCAATAAATTGGCTAGTACACTAAGATTAGCCACAGCAACTGAATGTGCAGAAAGCTCCAAAATGCTTCATCATGAACAAATAGGTATTATTTCATTCCATTAAAGTTTATGGTTACTATGTACTGCTATAGCCAGCAAAATGACCCCATCTACAAAAATGTCAAAGACAGAACATTGCATCTGTTTGAGATGACCATAGTCGGCTATTTAAAGTTTCGTCTTGAATTTGGGCCAGGACTTGAGCTTATAATCACCCATACGCCTGCTTTGAACTGTAAAATTAAACCTGCTGTAACTTATCATAACAGATTGAACAAATGTTTGTACACCTAAGAGACATTGCTCAGATTTTTTATAGGTGTCAACGATGGATAAAACCACTTGTAACAGCGCAAACAAGCCAACGTAATTAACCCGGGATCTGGTTATGGGGCAGAAGAGGTTGCATGAAGTTAATTGCATAACACGCAAAGAATAAATTATTATTAGGAATAAGTGCAGTATATCAATTATATTATGATTAAATCTATGTAGATAACGTTTAGCTTGACTCGGGCTTCCGTCTGATTCTTCTAGTTCGACAGATCGCGCACGTCAACTCTTACAACAAATTGATAACGATACACGCCAACCGAGGGGCCGTCCATAAATTACGTAAGTGCAGATACTCCACTTTTTTTAATTTGACACCCCCCTTTTCCCCGTAAAGTACTTCTCAACCTAACCCCCCTAAATAATTACGTGATACTCATATGCACTGAAAAAAAAGATTGGTAGGATTTACCATTTCTTCACGCTGTACAGCGTAAAAGAATGGTAATTCTACCAATCTTCAAGTCGATTCTGCCAGAGGAATGGTTACCTGTACCAGTATAAAGGAACGTTTACCTTCCGTCTAGCAGAATTGACGCTGTGTGAAATGCAGCGTGAAGGAATGGTAAATTCTACCAATCTTTTTTTTTCAGTGTAACTTCCCCACCCTTTTAATGAGAAAAACGCAAAATTTAGCGAGGGACAGTGTTGAAACAAATAGGTTTGTATGTTTTTAAGTTTATGAACCACGCATATTTTTAAGCTCTTCATAGGTATAAACCAGGGACTGGGAAAATCGCAACTTCTTCATTTCCGCCTTCATTCTGACTCTGGAGCGCGATTAGTTCCGAGTTCGATTTACGCTCTCGTCGGTGTGGGCGAGTGGATACTTTGAACTCTACATAACTCATGAGCGGGTAAAGCATTAAAATTCGCCTTCATTTTGGCACGATACCACACAACTACTCTGGAGCGCGAATAGTTGCTTGTTCTACTCGTCGATGTAGATAAATGGATACTTTGCACTTTCCGCAAATGCTGAGTGGGTTAAGCACAAAGCTTTGCCTTCATTTTGACATGATGCTACAAAACCACTCCACAGCTCGAATTAGTTACGTGCTTGATTTCCGCGGTAATGGGCAAAAATAAGAAAAATTGTCCGCTTTATTCGGACGAAACACCAACCTGAATGCATACTTCAGCTCGACCATTCCTCGGACTGATTTTATGAGGCTTTCTCGTAAAAAAAGATCCATACGACCGTTTTGAATTCGGTTCGGAGTGAAGTGTTTCCATTGAGGGAATTAGGAGCTCCCGAAGACCATTTGAAACTTTGACCATGGAGATTAATGCCGCGGTATATTTGGTTCTGCGTTCTTATCATGTAAAGAAGAAGAAGAAGAAGAAATCGATTTATACATCGATGGCTAAAGTACGAAACCCTCCGTTTGCGATGTTGCAGACTCCCTGTCATACTTGAACGTATGCCAAAATGAACTATGTCTCGCGCAAACCCTATGCACATAGTTCCCTTTAGCATAAACACGTCCACTTTATTGTCTCTCTGAGAAAGTATCAAGGACATTTCTTGAAAACGTTCTTGATACTCCTCTTGGTTGGCAGTATATTCTGCATGAATTTCAAGCTGTAAAGGCTTGTTTCACTTCTAAAAAATAAAAAAAGAGCGGAAATTTTGAGACACCGCAACGGAGGTACGTGGTTCGGCACTTTAGGCATGAATGTGCTACTGGATGAGATTCTTGGTATACGCGTGGCGGTAGTTGTTGGCGCTGGGCATGCTTTGCGATATATCTATTGATCTGTCATTTAAACCTGTGGAAAAGTATCGATGAACAGGGTTCGACAAGAACACCTTACGAATCGATCTTTTACCAAAGCTTCAAATGGGGAAATGTCGATAGTCGATGGTTCACGCCTGGCGACTGGGAGTAGCGGGTGTGGTAGCCGGCGGAATCCCGACTAGGATCGCGATCCAGCAGCGGGTATCCAGCATCGAGGGACAGAGTTACAGTAGATGTCCGGCTCTTAATTAAGACAACAAGCCCACTGAGCAAGCAGCCACGATGAAAACGAATTATAAATATCCCTTGCGACACAGTGGAATGGCTCCGCAGAGTGAGGACAGTGTTCTCCCGCGCTGAGGAACAACGCCGTATGAGCCTTCAGACGTTGCCATTTTTCCTTCAACAAAACACGAATTATCCAGGGACCCTGTGAATATTTTTCTTGCGATTTTCCACAGAATCTCATTCGTAATTTGATTTAAATTTTCTAAAAATTTCAATGAAAAATTATTCAGATCTTTCCTCAAAAATTCATATTTTATCCGGGGAAATTGTCAACTCTCGAGTTCTCGTACGGCGTTCTTCCTTTTAGCACGATAGCACGGCCGCACTCCCGGAAGAGCCTCCATCACTTCGCGCATTTTGCGAAAATACACATTTTACATAACGGTAGCTGAAAGCAGAGGTGTCGTGAGTAACTTTTTTCTAAAATCTAATGGAGAAAAGGAAAAAATGTTTGCAGGGTTATGGTCTAACTTCACTTGCGTGAAATTTTATGAAAACTCCAAAAAATTCATCAAAATGCACAATAAATCATTTACAAAGGAAGAATAGGCGAATCAATATTCAACCAATCAAAATCCGACAGTCGAAGGCAACATTTGGATGTTTACGGATGGCGGATGACGTTTTTTCTTAGCACGGAAATATTCATAGATGTATCTTTAGGCCCTATTTGGTTCACATGGTGATGAAGGAGGTTAAAGAAGATACAAAATATTTGCCGAAAATTCACTATTATTTTCTATATTTTGCCTTTTAAAAATGTAATATGTAATGCGAAAATTTTAAAATTAATTTCTACTCAAGTGTTATGTTAAAATGGAAGTAATAACTAAAGTCTTGTATCACAATAACACTCGAGGTTAAACATTAGTATGGTTGTCAAGAACAACGCAAATGGTGTGCCCTCCCCTTTAATAATTCACTTTTTGAAAGTACTTATGAAACTTAGCGACAGCGCTCGAGATTGCGCATTCACTGAAAAAAAGTATGGTAACATTTACTATGAGTCTAATTGATTTTTTACACAGTGATACTATTCAGTGAAAACAACCATAATTATAGTTGTATTCACCAGAACTCGAGTGATTATTACCATCATGTAGTAAGTACTACCATAGAGTCTGCTATTTATTACCATATTCGTATCACTGTGTCAGGGTACGGTAAAATCTATCATATTTTTTATTCAGTAAACTTAGGTGATATTGTTAGTGACAAGAACTAAAAATTCCTATTTTCACTAGCGATCCGCAGTAGTAACCTAGAATTTTCCCTGGGATTCAGCACTACTGTCGGAAATGTATTTTTTTCGCTCGCGTGCCAGGTCATGGTTTTGACCTAGTGTGCGGCGGAGTGATGAGACTGCGCGCGTGGTCAACTGACTCTTGATTGCAGAAAAAGAAAAAAAGACAACAATCCGCGGTTGAATACGTACATACGGGATTCTATCCAAGCGAGGATCAAAAGCACTAAAATCTGCGTCCTGGAAGCACGAGTGTTGCCAAGTAGAAAATAAGACGAGAAACAGCAATGCTCAAATGCGGGAAACAATGCTTAAAAAGGTAGCAAGAAAAAAAGTGATCAGGGATTCCTCTCTCTGACCACTCAGGTTTTGGTTGATGTTTATTTGAATTTTTATTTTTCAATGTTTTTAAATATAAATATTTGTATATTATATTTTTAAGTTTGTTTTATTTTCATATGATAGATAATGCTGGCGCAATGGACTGAAACGGTTTGGTTTCTTTTGACCTTTTTTACCTTTGTTTCCCGCTTTTTAAATGATGTTTTGGAGAATTTAGCCGTTATCAAATAAATTGTATGCTCCGAATGGTATTTCCGACTCTAGAGGGACATTTTGGCACCAAAAATTTTGATTTCCGGTCAAAATTAAATGTGTGCTGAAAGTACCTATCAAGTAATAACCAGAGGTGAAACTGCCCCATGAGTTCATAGAACCTCGCAGTATTGAACTACATACTATCAAGACGTGAAAAAGCTCATATTTTACTCACATTAATTTCCTCCGTTGGTTGCTCATTTTAGAATGAGTTTCTGTGATAACCCGTGGAAAATTTTGCGTCTACAATTGGGATACAGATTTGTTAGTCAAATTGACGTATCCAGAAACCGTTTCGGGGATAACTTTTCCTTTTTCGCTATATGCGCGGAGTACATCAAAACACAAGTCATCCGATTCGGGTTCTAAAACATTGTGGAGGGAACTTATGGTTCCTGTTAATTTTCAACCAAAAGCTGAAAAGTTGAGAAATGAACAAAGCAGGCCTTACTGATTGTGAGCCATCACGAAAAGGAAACAGTCATTTTTAACAAAAAGTAATGTCAACTACAGTAATAACACGCGCTATAAAGATGAACTTTTGAGATGACTGACATATTTCGATTTCGACCGGGACAAAATTCGGTAACGGACCGACCACAACATAGATACAATTTTCATGAATCAGCCGGTTTCAGAGGAGAAAAACAAGGGGGAAAACGGGAAACAAGGGGGAAAACGGGAAACAAGGCTAAAATACAACAATGAAACACCCAAGACATTCCGACTTAATACTGAGTCATTTTCACCAACCTATTTATTTTTACAACACCGATAAAAAAGTGAAGTTGATTCAACAATCTGAATGTAAAAAAAGTGTGCGAGAACTTGAAAAAGGTTGAATTACCCGCCGCATCAGTTAGTTTTACATCTTGGAATTGCTAAAGTAACTGTTATATCGGGTAATTCAGCATCTTATAAGTTCTGGCACACTTTTTTTACATCCAGAATATTAAATCAACTTCACGTTTTTTCGGTGAATTATTACAACAATTTATATTCCGACTGAAAATGACTCAGTTTTGAGTCGAAACGTCTCGGTGTTTTATTGCTGTATTTTAGCCTTGTTTCCCGTTTTCCCCCTTTTTTTTCTCCTGTTACGGACGACAACGCGGCCGGGAGAAGTGGCGTGGCCGTTAAGTGAAACCCGGCGCACACGGGACGAGAGGACATTAGAATTAAGTTGTCGGGACAAATGCTCAGCTCCTGATTCGAGATAGTTAAAACGGAGTTAATTAACTTCTCCATTATCTTGATTGCCGATTGATAATGAAATGACGTTGCCCCTCCTCCCTGCTCCGGCTCAAGTTTCGCCCCGACCTGCCCCGACCGGCCCCGACCGGGGTTCTGCTTCAGCGTCGCCAATCCTTCAAGTCCTCGGCCAAAACTCCCGCGCTAAGGAAAAACGCCGTATGAGCCTTCAGACGTTGCCAGATTCCCCTCCATAAAAACCGAATTTACTGGGCTCATTGTTTTCTCTCCAAAATTCCACGAGGGCAACGAACCATACCACGGGAAGTCTGAAAATCAACTGCCGAACAAGATATAAGTGTTTCCTATCAAAATTGATTGAATGGTTAACTACAAATGACGTCATTTGTATGATCGAGCTTCCTTTTGATCTTTGTTAAAAAGACTGATTAATATCTCGTTCAGAAGTTGATTTCAAGACTTGCCGTTGTATGAATTATTTTCTATGTAAGATTTTGAGGAGCAAACATGTGACATTTTGCTTCTAATTCAAACCTTGTCTAGTGGCCCATATTATCCTCCAGAGAACCACCAATTTGTACAAGAAACCTTATGACACATAATATTATTTTGTTTTTAAAATGAAGCCGAAATAATGAATCCTCATTCCAAAATGTATTGTAGTTCATACTTTCACAAAGGTATATTTAAGAGTTCCTTTGATCTACGGTATCCATACGTGAAAGAAGCATGTAGTGCTTTAATACTGGTAGTAAATGTGGATTCCAGGCTCTAATCACTTTTCCATTCGTAGTTGTTAATGTTATTTTGACGCATTTATCCTAAAAGGAACTTTTTACTCATGAATAAAATCAAAAGGGCTGTGCAAGCGCGCAAACGCTCCGCTGATACTTTCTTTTGATTGCTAACTCCTATAATTTGTTGACATGAGGACTTAACTTTTGGCGGCAATTGAAATTTTCGTTGATGTCAGGTCGTTTGAAAACAGCGTGAATATATTTCTATTTTGGACTTTCTAAATTTCAATAAGCTTTGAAAAGTTCAAACTTAAATAAATTGTGAAACTTTTAATTTCTCATGGTGGCGCGTTTATTCAGTAACCTATGACAAAATTAGATGTATTTTCGAACAAAACCCGTGGGACAAACATTTAAATAGTTACATTAGAATGTGGAATCTCGATTTGCACTCTCATCTTTACCGCTATCGTTTTGATCATGGCTTACAAAGAGTAGATTCGGTAGCTTATTATATCTATCCCTAGAGAATTTAAATGCGGATTTAAGAGAAAAAATCTAGGAGTCTATTAGCTTTTCCTTTTGCATTCAATACAAAGCAAAAAAAAATCAACAAAAAAACTTAAAATTTACCTTTTAATTCGGCAGAGTGTGGGAAATGTCAAAAGCGTACAGAGTACTTGAGGTAAGATCCGTTGGTATGCACTTTAACTTGAAAGGCGCTAAGCACAGATCAAGTTGACACAAACCGCGGCGAGTTGGTCACAAGTCACAGTCACCCGTTATTTTTACAGAAACTAGCGGAACGCACTGGCGATGCAGAAACAAATGCTACAAGCGCATCACAACACGAGCAAAAAACGAAAGCGGGACCCCTAATGAACATAAATTTGACATGGGGCCTTGGTCACGGTGACTTATTTACACAAGTTCGAAATTGGGTCCCCGGATCTCGGCGTATTGTGATAAATTTCTGCTGCAAGAAGCAGTGACGCGAAATTTATTCGCCGCCGAGAGTTTACAAGTGCAGCGGTCCAGAATTGTGGAATCTCCGAGTGAGGAGTAGCTTCAAATCGTAGGTTTGCATCAAATTTTTTCACAAGTTTTAAAACAGAGCGGCGCACGAAATACGTACAGTTTGACGAGAGGAAAATTCGCCAAAATTGAAAAAATTACAAAATTCAATCCCGAATTAGCGCACAGTTATTCGAGCAGACACTGAAAAAATTGAGTGTCACAAGCACAAAATACGTAAAGTTTGAACGGATTGACGAGAAGAAAATTCGGCAAATCTAAAAAATTACAAAATTACAAAATCACAACCGAACCAACGCACAGTTATTGGAGTAGAATGAACACTGAAAAAAATTGATTTTAGTGTCACAAGCGCACTATTTACCCGTGCGTATTTTCCCACTGCACTGAAGTGGCGATTGTTTAAAACAAAATGATTTAATACGCTTAAAAAAGGGTCCGAGCAAATCTGAGCAAGATCCGCAAGTACAAATGTTGCAAGGCTCAGAAAAAGGTTGCGAATTCCAAAGCACGAGGACGAGTCGAAAATTCCTCGCTGAAATTGAAATGGACAAAACGGGTAGCGCGGCGATGCGATCCCTCGGGACTTGGGTTAGGAAATGAGACGGGCTTAAAGGGACCACGCGGCGCGGTGACCTGTTGCTTCGCGAGGGGGAAGCTGATTCCTTGAGAAGGGCGGAGTTTATAATGTGTTGGGGTTAGAGGTACGCATCTAAAGGTATACACAGTATGCTCACAGAGCGGGGGGTACACATGAGTAATTGCATAATGTTCTACCCTCATACCTTACCTTCCTCCATCCCTGCGCTTCCCGCTAACCGTCGAACTCTCCCCCGAATATATTTTACGCCCCTAACCACCCCCCTCCCGATAACCTTTCAACCCCCAATTTTCTATCTTCTATTGGTTACTTTTGCCTATCTATTACTCTCGCATCTTTTTTCCGATTTGAGCGACTCCTCTACGCGCGTCTTGCGACTTGCGCCTTGCGCCTTGTCTCCTTGTTTTCGCTCCTCTTTATGCTTTGTTCCCCCGCCTCCCCACATTTCGTCGGCTCCCGGACGAAGGGACGTAACTTCATTCCCAGGTTGCCAAACTGACTCAAACAATTTATTTATTTTACAAAACTGTTCTGAGTCGTTGTCATCCTAAATTTTCATGATTTAAGTATGAAGTCTGGGGAAAAAAAATCAGTGACAATTTCAGTCAGAGATGCCCAAGATTCTCTTGGTTAATAACACAATTTGCGAGGGGAAATTTGGCAACATTGAAATGGAGTTACGTTCTTTCGGTAGGTCAACGACGATTTTCGCCTCTCCCGCTTATATTTCGCCAATCTCCTCGCTTTCAGAAAATGTTTTGATTCAGAGGTATCTGCTTACACTTGATTCTCATGCAAATGTCCGTCGTCGAACCCCCCCGTAAATGACTGATACATTATTTTTTGAATCGATTCTTATTGTAACTTCACAAGTCCTCAACGAGCAGCTATTCATTTTACACTCGAAGACTAGTCCTCTTTGAGGTTCTCTCCTTTTATTCGTTCTTCACGCGTATTACTGCCTGCAAATGAAGTGTGCCAATAAGAAGTAGAATCAATCTTCTGATCAATTCATTCCGCGTGTTATCCCCCAAGGTTTAATACGCAAGCTTATTCATTTTTGATGATAAAGTAATCAAGATGTAAATCTTTACATATTTTGGTATGCTTCCTTCGATTTATCTATAAAATCTTGTCTGTCATGTGGAAAAAGGGCCTTGTCATTTTGTCCGGCTGTTGAGGGATTGCTATGAAAAACTTGTCAGAAGAAACGAAGTCAAAGTTTTTAAAATTTAACTGCTTAAAATAAATGTGGATGCGGCAACAGAGTTGGTTAAAATATATAACCCACCAAATTTCAGATCCTGCCAAGGCTCGAATTATTTTAAATTTTAAATAGTTTAATATTTTAAAAGACAATGAAACTGATCATAAATCACTTTGGCGTTTTAGGAAGACATTTTTCGCCCACATTATGGAACCAGAATCGCACGTGAGATTCAAGAAATAACTCCACCACCAACAAAAACCGTCATAACCGGATTCTTTGCCAAAAAGTAAATCTGGTTTTTCTCCCAAGTAACTTACAGCCAAGAATGCAATCGAATTTTACAACCTGCTCGATCAAACAAATTAAGCTTTGTAGGAAATCCAAAAAGAAAACTACTCAGGTTCAATTTGCCAGTTACGATTTCTTTCAACACTTAAGAGCCACAGTTGGACTGCATTTTGCAATTTGGAACTATAAATTCTGGTCCGGTTTAAAAACAACGTATGTGCCATTAGTTTCCCTATGCACATAAGTGTTTTTTTTTCAGATGAGCCAGAATTTATAGTTCCAAATTGCAAAATGCAGTCCAGTTAAACTTTTGTTTGAAGAATTAGGATTTTGGAAGTTCTCTAACTAGTCATGATGAAAAACGCCTTCATTCAGCTGATCAGAATGACGTAGAATTGATTGATACCTTTTTTTAAGCATGACTACGTTATGCGCCACCTCGAAAGATCTAGTGTTTCGATTTACACTTGAAAGTTTTTATTTAAGATCTCTGAAACTCTGATTTTGAAGGCTATAGGGAAAAATAGCATCAGTATAAAAACGGAAAGAAAATAAATAATTTTAAAATTGATAATTTTTTTTCAATAGACATTCGTAATTTTATAATCACTCTCTCACTCCTGACTTCCTCTTCTCAATCTGCTTCTTACTCTTACCTCCACTTCCGCGTTTTTGGAAACAGGCGAAGAAGAAAATATAGAAGGATCTCTATAATGTGATTTTCAATCCAGACAGACGTGCCTTCAATTAGTATAGTTTTTCTAAAAAAAGATAGCCATTGTTGACTGCGGTTAGTGCGTAGGAGGTCTATTTCTCCTTTATCTCGACAGATAAGCTTCATTATTTTCATGATCATTCATTAAGTTTATTTTTCCCACCTTTTTTTGCGAGCGATCTCGGCTGAGGGTTCATAGAACGCGTCTGGCGTTTGCGTATCAGTTTATCTATGCTTTACGTATCCCCGGGTCACTTTTGTTTTTATTGACCACTGAATCGATTATCAATTCGCAAACAAATACATTGTTCAATTAAGACGTAAATATTTTGCACTCCCACAATCCCCGATAAAAATAAACGCTGGATAAACAATTAATATTCGCTACCGTGTCGATAGGTTGAGAGAATGAGCTAGACTGTTCTCGGAGTAATATCTGGAAGAGAAACTAAAATAGTTCGTCTTTGTTGCGTGTAAAAAGAAAAAGGAGCACTGAGCAGGCTAACTGAGAAAATTAATTGATGAAGTACGTTAATTTAGTCATGCTAATGGATGCTGACATTTTAAAACTCCATATCTTGGTGTGAAACGTCCTAAAATATCCAAAAAGAAAACGAACTTCCGAAATGCAGAAAATTTCTTAAATGAACGGAAGAAGAGAGAGTTAGGAGTGAAGAGAGGTGCTTTTACGCATAGTGGTGAACAGAGGTCCAAGAACTACTTTTTGAAGCGTTAACACTTTTCTGTGAAATTGTCACCTTTTTGTTGACATACAGGCGCTTTATCATCCCCCTCCTTCATTCTCTATGTGTAACTCCCGTAGAAGCGATAGCCGGTTCGATTTTTAGACATACGCACACTTTATAGACATCTTGAGAGACCTTTAAACATATATCTTTCTTTTCAAAATGACTATTGATTTGGACATATCATAGCATATCTCGGGCAAACTTAACCTTAATCTTTTTCGAAATTTAAAAGTAAGAGACATCTAAAGTGTAAACGCGATACAACTATTCTCGCAAGATGGATGTCCACATTGCATATGAAAAATGTAAGACGCGATGGCGTGAGTCGTGAACTCGCAATGCTCTGCTCTAGTTTAAAGCAACATTACAAATAAGACAAACGGAAACAAACACAACATGGAAATAGAGGGAGGAAAAGGATGCGCGTTTACGACGGCGCAGAGATACAACTATTCGTACTTGATGGACGTCCGTGCTGCATCTGAAATAATTGAAGGCGCCATGACGCGAAGCGTGAGCTCTCAATGCTCTGCTATATGCTGTCAATGAGGTGTCGCTCAGATTCGGGAGAAAAGTTTAAAAAGAGGCCCGAGCACATCTCTCCTACCTTCGGCTGTGTTATTCACGTAGTGCTTGAAGCACCATTACGAATAAGACAAACGCAAACAAACACAACATGGAAATAAAGCGAGGGAAAGGATGCGCGTTAACGACGGCGCAGAGATACAATTATTCGTACTTGATGGACGTCCGTGCTGCATCTGAAAAATTTAAGGCGCGATGACGCGAAGCGTGAGCTCTCAATGCCCTGCTATATGCTGCCAATGGGGTGTCGCTCAGATTCGGGAGAAAAGTTAAAAAAGAGCCCGAATACGTCTTTCTTGTTGTCGGCTGTGTTGATACTCGTTCTTTCTTCTGTATTCAGGTTCTTGCCTGATTCTTTTTTAGGATGGATCCTTAGACCCACGTCTTAAGCTCGTGTAAACCGCAGCACTGACACGGTTCTTATGGAAATAATGGTGCTTGGATGCGTCTAGTGGCTTTAATTTTTTTTGTTTTCTTTAATTTCAGAAGTCTGTCGGTCACTTCAATACGGTCAATTTTACAATTTTTACTCTGTGCGATTAATAAACTTTGAACCTGAAAATAGCGTAAACTTGTGCTGCTTTGCCAAAATTTTCTGAACCCCTCCCCACGAAGGGGATGCCCCATCAGGAAATATCACATTACGCTCCTTTAACCAGCCAAATGTCTACGCCCTCAGATGCGAGCCAGTCCGACCCTGGAATAGAGTAAGACGATCGATAGAAAAGTGACTCTCATTTTGGTTCATTGCATTTGATGTTCTTCGAGATTTGCATGATTATTCGGCAATATAACTGAGCGCTCTCGGCGATTAAAGTGCGTTATGCAGGACGCCTCTGATGTTGGAGACGTGTGGGATTTTGAGCGGCGCACAATTAAATCCTCATCAGAGCACGGGTCGAAAGCGATCCTAATTGGTCAGTTCTTGCGAGCCCCGGTAACACCTCCCATTCTCCAATTGTGACATACCAGTGGCAAAATCGATTTGTACTTGTCCGACCGAACTCTGAAGCGGGCTAAGATGGAGGTGGAATATCTTCTTTAATTCTCTCCTCTGACGAAATGAGGACAGTGGAGAGCTCCCGTTGTGGTTCGCGCCCGGAGCTTTTTATCCGATGGCGCAAGACCCAGCAGTGGCGTGGCGTGGTTTGCGATCCATCGATATTTTCCCATTTGAAGCCGTGGTAAATAATCGATTATTTAGGTGTTCGCTGCGAACACCCTGTTTATCGATACTTTTCCATAGGTTTAAATGGCCGATCAATCGATATATCGCAGAACACGCCACGCCGCTGAGACCCGCCATGAATCGCGGGCGAGGAAGCGACGAGGCCTCTCGGATCCGCCATGAAAAACGACCGATTTTGTCGGCCCAAGTCGTCGGCAAATTTCAAGTTCTTGAAACGGTGACTAGGAGAGTGCGTTTACTGTTGAGTGCCGAGGAAGTTTCGGCAGGACGTTGCCGAGTCCTTCACGGAGAAAAAAACTTCGTGCGTGGGACCCAAAGTTTAGGTCATATGTATCTCTGAAGTTTTCGGATTGAGCATCCGCTTAATCCACTTAATTCGCTTAATCCGTTTAATCCACTTAAGGTCCAGCTGCTGAGGTTTGGATCACACATCTGAAACTTCAGTTCTTCCGTCTGAAGTACTTCGGTTTTCACATCCGAAAAACTTCGGTTCTCACACCTGAAGTACTTCAGATGTAAGAACTGAAGTTTCAGATGTGTGATCCGAACCTCGACAGCTAGGCCTAAAGTGTTCAGATGCTCAATCTGAAAACTTCAGAGATCCATATGACCTAAACTTCGGGTCCCACGCACGAGGTTTTTTTCTCCGTGTTTGATTTTGCTTTTGTATTCAGGAAGTATGAGGTCACACATCGGAGCTCGTTTCATACACACACACACATTAGCTCGTTTGATACATCATCGACCATGTCATTAATTGCTTAGCCAGCCAAATTTGGCATTAAAATGTATTTAAAAGTTATCGTGCCGACAAATTCTGAACAAAATCGCCAACAAAGATACGCGGAAAAAATAGGGTAGTCGACACCATGGATGCTGATGTAACTACCGGGTTAGTTGTGACCTCCCCCGCGGTAGTTATCGTAACTACCACACGGTAGCTGGCGCATTTTTAACTAGCCGCTGGTTGTGTCGACTACCCTATTTTTTCCGTGTAGTTTGTCTGTTTCGGCGACTTTGTTATTTTATTTGATATTGTTTTTTTTTCAACTTTTTCATGTGGAATTATTGGGCAACATTGATACATCAAACGAGCTAAAAAAAGCCGAAAAATACAATTTTCCGAAAGAAATAAAATAAAAGAAAAAAAATAATAATAAATAGGATGTATTCAAAAGTTATCGTGCCTAGAAATTCTACACAACATCGCCGACACAGATTGTTTGTCCGTTATATCGGTCAACTTCCTAGGTTCATAAGATATTCAGCAAACGCTTCATGCGACGTTTAAAACGGTTTCCGACATGCCATTTTATGTTATCTTCACTGAGCAATTGTCGATTCGAATCTGTTTGGAAATCTTCACTCGATATTGTTATCTGCAGACACTAAATGAAAATTCAGTTGAAAATCTTTCGGACAGCATCGTTGAACAATCTTATTCTCGTGTATCTGAAAACATAAAATGACGGCGGAAAGTAATTTTCAACATGCATGGCGCTCTGATACTTCATGAAGGTGACGTTGCAAATTTTAATTTCTTGATTTTGTTATTTTTTCCAAGTTTTGACGGAGAATAATTTGACAACGGCGGTAGTGGGCGGGCGCCGCGGAAATTCACAAGAAACGGCGAGAAGCGATTTGGAGTCGGCGGCGGCGGCGCGCGGCGCGGCGTCGGCGTGGAGCGGCTCGCCTCCCGTTGTCGGGGTCGTTAGAGCATAGGCCCCCGTCTTGATTAATCGGCCGATAATCCCTGTGTCATTTATGTCTCATCCCGCGAGATACACTTAACCTTTCATTTTTCTCCGAACCCGCTCCCGACTCGCCGCCTCCCCGAACCCTTATTATCCACCCCCTCCCGCCTCCCCCGCCTCCCACCCCCACCCCCTCGCCCGACAAATCGGTTTGAACTTCCATCGCCAGACTTCCGAGTTCGACTGCAGCGCCTAATCGCCTCCCGCAGCTCTTCCAGGTCACCATTTCCCCCTGATTTCCTCCTCCTCGCGCCGAGGTTTCGCCTCAAGTTTTGCTCTCGTTAAGCTCCTTGTCCTCAGCACCTCCTTCTCGTCTTGAAAAAATAATCGTGCATCCGATCGCGGCTCGCGAACCGAGTACACATTTTTCGGGGTAAGCGCACGGAAAATAAAGAGATAATGGGCCAGGCCTAGTTTTCGGATGAAGTCAATGGCGCACAGTGGATCAAGTCAATGGGAGAGGTCGGACAAAATTTGGAAACTTTAAAAGCTTTCAAGTCCGTTCATACAAAACTTTGAGGTTTTAAAAGTGGTTTCATTGGTTTCCTCGTGAAATTTTCTTTTATGAACACCCCTTAAAATTTAACATCTGACAGAATAAACAACTTTGCAGTCGTAGTCAAAATTATTTAGTCAAAATAATGTCCGACCTCTCCTATTGACTCGATCCACTGTGTGGCGTGACGTGCTCGATTGATCTGCCATCTCCTCCAAAACAAATATCCCCAACACTTAGAGTATATGCCACGAAATTTGTGTACCATATTTCCAGTGAGACTCGCCATAATTTTTTGTCGCAATGAGCCTGTGCTCCCATTTCCCGGAAATTCGGACTTTTTCAGATTTTCCTGAATTTTTCCCGGAACTTTTGAAATTCCCGAAATGTTCCGGATTCTTTACATTTACCGGAACTTTCTTGGAACTTTTGAAAAAATCTTAAGAGGATCCCGGAACTTTCGACGGTAATGGAGTGGGAGAAATTGTACGTATTGCTGCCAAACAGAACTGTGTGCATCAAGACATGAGCCCTGAGACCCATAAGAATATATGCATAACATTGCCGTGCTAAGGAAGAACGCCGTATGAACCTCTGGCGTTGACAAATTTCCCTTGATAAAACACGAATTTCCTGGTCAACTTAATGAATATATTTCTTCCAATTTTTCAGATAATTTTGCTCAAAATTCCACCGAAAAGTCCTGAAAATGTCAAGGGAAGATATTCATAACTTTCCTCGAAAATGAAAATTTTATCGAGGAAATGTGGCAACTCTCGAATGTTCATACGGCGTTCTTCCTTAGCACGGCAGAACAGGGCTCACGTCATAATGCACATAGTTCTGTATAGCAGAAATACGTCCAATTGGAACAAAAAAGTTCCGAATCTCGGAACTTTTGACGGACATGGAATGGGAGCCGTGCAATGAGCAAGCCCATCGAAAGTTCTCTTGTGTCTGTGTGAGGGGGGGGGGGGGTTGCGGGCGGAGGCCGGGGTGGGGGAGCAGACGGTGGCCCGGGTGACGAGAGGCCGGTCGCGACGGGCCGAGGACTCGAGCGTGGCGGCTGTCGTGCGTCGTCGTGGCCGGTCGCCGTCATACGGGCAATGAGTCGGGCACTCGCTCTAATTAGCGTGCATAATCAGATTGGCGTTCATCGGAGCCGCGCGCGCGCTGGGCTAGCGCTGGAGCCAGCATCATCGGCGGCGCTCTCAACTCCCACGACTAGTAATTGACTCCTGACCCATTCTTCCTCCCCGCCGCTCTCCGCCCCAGCTATGGAGCCTCCTTATCACGACTGCCAGATCGTTACTATAATGCTCCGCTCCCAACATGGAGCTTTTCCCGGAAAACTCCGCACGAGCAAGTTTCCGGGAACCGTCAGTTGCACACATTTTTTTCCAAGTTTTATTTTCTGAAAATTCGGAGCGAACTTTGTAAGCCTCCAAGGATTTTCCAGATTCCTTCCCAAGAAATGGATGTATTTATGCTAAAGGGAACTAAGTTACACGCAAACCTTGTGCACTTAGTTCCTTTCAGCATAAATACGTCCAAATAGTTTATCGCATTCATCGCGGTTTCTTCCGCAGAAAGGTACGGTAAAAGGGAGGGGGGTATGGATAAGGGCACATTTTCGGTCCCAATCTGAATTTCCTCAACTCTTTATTGCTCATTAAAGGTCTGTGTTTTGCGGGATTCATCGTGATTCGTCGTGGTCGCCTCTAACTTTGACCTAACCAGGGATCTGAGGGCCGATTCATGAAATAAATGCGTGTTTTGAGGGTTTGCGGTTAAATTCTAGATAATAAACATGTTTCGCCAAAATCGGCCTTCAAAACTACGTTTAGGTCAGTATTAGACCTAAGAAAAGACCGAAAATGACCAAATCGTAATGTATTCCGTAAAATATAAACCGCCACGATTAAAAAAAATCGTAAAATTATGTTTAGGGTGGGCCAAAAAACGGCCCTTATCGCTACCCCTCCTTTAGTCAGAAGCATGTTCAATTCTAGAATTGGCAGGAAAAAAAAACACCGAGAAAAGTAGCCCAAACCGCATGTAACAAGGTGGTAAAATAGTGCTGTGTTCACACTATTTTGCAGGGAAAACAAGGCCAAAAAGTCCAAAAAATGTTCAATTCGAGTCAAAGAAATTCTGAGCTCTAATAAAAATAGCAGTACAGGTTCAGCCCAGACAGATTCATTGGCATATTGCACACGCTTCCCCTCAGCTGGCACTCATTAGAGCTTAAACAAATTTTCACTGAAATTAAAAATTTTTGAACTTTTTGGCCTTGTTTTCTTCACAAAAAAGTGTGGGTCCAACCCTATTTTACCACCTTCTAGCACTAGTTTACTCGATTTTTGACACAATCATATTCTGAGAAGAAGATAACCAGGCGTCTGGTAAGATTTACCATAATTTTGGTGAACGGGAATAGAGTTCCGGTCTTTGCAACTATTGAGTCAATCGGCAGATCAGCATTTTTATATCACTGTCGCTCAAACCATACTTTTTTTTTCAGTGTCCAGGTAAATTCAACCGAATTTACGTACCTCCACCATTGGCATTATTCATGCTAAAAGAAACTATGTTGCCCGCAAAACCTATGCACATAGTTCCTTTATACGTATTATTGTTTTTATTTTGTGTTTAATGTCGCGGGCAGGGAAGGAAAATGAAATTTAATTTGCCATGAAAATTCAACGATTTTTCAGGGGCTGCTTACTGTATAAGATACAAAAAACTTCGAAATTCGGCTCCTGATATTGTTTTTCAAAATTAAGATTTCCATGCGTTTCACGCCATACCGAGTTGATCGCAGAAGTTTTAAAAATATCATGAAATTTCACGAGATTTCATTTGAGTTTACTTAAATTTTGCATCTCTGAATTGGAGAGGGGGTAGTTCTTCACTGGTCACGTAAAATTGCGAGAGCTCCTACGCGTTAATGTGCTTAGAGGGTTGGACCTCTACAAGAAGCATTGGAAGGCAACTCGGATCTCTGATTGCCCGAGGGACGTGACAATGCAGGAGAGGCAACTCGGTTCATCTCTGCTCTTTTTTTATTGCCAGTTATCAGCTCTGATTCCCGCAATCCGCGTAACGCGTCAGACAGCGGCGACAGCTGACGTCACCCAGTGACCCGTGACCCGACGCTGGCGTTGACGCCTCCACCCATCAGACGCCCGCTGCTCGCTCTCCACTCACACACTCACACTCACACCACCACCAACTCCACTTCCCGCCGACGCTGAGCGTCCACTAACACGCGAGCAGCTCGTCCACTGATTTCAACGACTCCATTGATCAGTTGTTCACTTGTCCTTTTCCTTGCTCTTTTTGATTGATTCCCTGATTCCGTATTGCCCATCGACTTGCCGCACAGTGAATCGAGTCTCTAGGAGAGGCTGGACAAAATTTGGAAACTTTAAACGCTTTAACTCCGTTTATACAAAACTTTGAGGTTCTAAAAGTTTTCCATTGGTTTTCTTGTAAAAACTTCTTCTAGAACACCCCTTACAGTTTAAAATGTGACGAAATAAACGTCAAAATTTGCAGTTTTAGTCAAAAATTTCAAGTCCGACCTTTCTCGATTCAATGTGTGCCGCCACGCTCGAGACAAAATAGCTCAGAGACGCGATTACAGGGTGTTTAAAAAAAACCGAGCCAATTAAAACTTTAGAGTTACGAGGGGGCACCCTCCTAACGCCCCCCCCCCCCCCCCGGGGAGTGCCCAAGTGAAAATAGGCTTAAAAGATGCTCTTTTAAAAATAAGCGAACACGTATTTCAACGCTTTTTGAAACTTAAAAGCATGCTCAAGAAAACCAAAGTGGCTCGGTTTTTCCTGAAACGCCATGTATACTACACCAACAGACAGAGTTGAATTGAATAGCGTAGAGCAAAACAGTCGTATCTACATTGGGCCTTTTTAACAAGAGCCCAGCTGTTTGAAAGAATTTGAATAAAATTAATGCGTTTGCTTGATGCTGGTCTATGAGTAATTCTATATACACATTGTGCAAAGAGCCGCTTATTACGGAATATCAAAATTTAAATACGCCGAACAGTGGCTTTGAACAGATAGGAAGATTTCCTTGAAATTTTTCCAAATGTAATGTACTTCTAAACTTTGATCAAGCAGATGTTGCGTCGAGTAAATGAAGTCAGAATCATATCTACGGGAGGATTAACTTCTACAATGCTAGAATCAGAATCATTTGTGCACGGTTTCTAAATTCTTTTATTTCTGTTTGCAGAGCACCAATGCGGGGGTAATACAAATACCTAATACTTTGTGGGTTCTTTCAGAATCTTTTTGAATCAAATCCCGCAGAATTTCATTTCATGGAAAGGCTATTGGTTTGTGGAGACTATTAATAAAATAAGCTAACAAAGCACGACAATGGGTATGGTCGATTATTCGAGTTGAATCAAAGTCAGAAAGAATCGGTGCACATCCGTGCATTTAGAGATGTTGGAGACCTTGATGTGAACTTATGTTTTGACCTTCACTGACCAGAACTCAACCACATTTAATTTTAGAAAAATAGGGGCATTGGGTTGACAAGATATCTGCACTGGGACCAACAACTCACTGAGAGACATAGCCTGCTTGATTTGAGCAAACGCCATTTAATTGGCCCTCCGTCAAAGAAAACATTCCTAGGCATACAGTGAGAGAGGAGAAGAAGGGGGAGTGAGAGGAGGAGAAAGAGAAGAGCAAAAGGAAGAAATTTCGTAGATAATTGAGATGGAAAATTAATACGTATCCCTAGTGATGCCAAATTGCAATATATTTTAAAATCAATGCTCCCTATCTGTAATGGATCTGTGGATGGTGAATGGATATTAATGATCTCAAGAAAAACAAGCCTTATTGCATATTCTTGAAAATTCGCTCCCAAATTCCAATTTTTAGGCATCTAGAAGTCAGTTTGAACGTTCTTTCCGCCGTGAGGATCCATGTAATATCGAAACTTCAAACACGTATTTCTCGAAAAAGCAAAAACGCGGGCAGTAACAGGCGCGCCTCACATGTGTTTGGCGCCTTCGACATCCTAGAAATACTGCAAGCGCTACACCCTTACGCATACATTCCGATGCGCGAATTGCCTATACTGCGCCTGCCGGAGCAGGAGTGCAAAATCTGTCCGATCATGCGATCCGCGAAGAAATATTTGGGAAAGTGAGGAAACTCTTGTCTAGAACGACACCGAAACAAATTCAGACGATATGTCGATCCTTTTGATTTTTCGGAAGTTGTTTCAAGCAAATTTTCAAAATTGAGGAGAGTAAAAAATTATCAAAATCAACTATCACGAATTTTAACGCAAGAAACAGTGCATCATTGAGGGGCTTAGAGGACAAGGCGCATAAGTGCACTTTTTGGAAAAAAATTAAATATTGATGATCTCAAGAAAAACTAGCCTGAATGCATATTCTTCGGAAATCCGCTCCCAAATTCCAATTTTGAGGCATCCAAGAGTCAGTTTGAACTTTCTCTCCGCCACAAGGACCCATATAATTTCGAAACTTCAAACACGTATTTCTGAAAATAGCAAAAACTGCACTTGAATCAGTGAGAACGAAAACACACCAACTCGATAACTCGAAAATGTTACATTTTCATTGAAGACAGTCAGTTTTTCAAAGGTCATTGAAGTTAGCGCATCTCTTCCATCTTGGACCTTTAAAATGCTCTAGTACTAGTACTTGTCTTTCGGCACCAAAAATATTTTTCTTGGACTAAATTCTTCATCTACTGTGCAGTTTTGTGTATATGTCTTGCTTATTTTCATTTTTTCGAGTTGGTGTGTTTTCGTTCTTTCTGATTCACTTATGCTTCTTGCTCTCCAAGCTCCTCATTTACAAGTTCTTGACGCATGCAAGAGTTTCAGTTCTCTTGCGATCCGTGAAATCTGACAAGGCGGCTGAAAGCGCGCGGGGCACCGTGGATCTTGCGCGAAGTTTCAAGGTACCCATCGCCCGAAAGCCTGCCATCAAAACGGAAGACAAAGCCGGTGCATCGGCGGCGATGCAACGGCGGCGCGCGCGCCGACTAAAAATAAAGCCATTAAAAACTCGTGATTTGTCCACGAGGAAGCCCTGCCCGATGCCGGCTCCTCGGGGACAAAACCGCGTAGTCGCCCGCGGTTTCCGGGGGAGATAATCCGTTTTCGCGTTGCCGGGCTGCGATGCTGGATGTTGTCGTTTCCGGCAAATGAGAGCGACGAGCGACGTTAATTATTTCATGAAAACAGAAGACAACCCGAGCGAGCCCCGGCCGTGGCCTCGTGGCCGCCGAGGAGGACGCAACCGCCGCGCGCCGCGCTATTTCCACTGGACCACATTTCATTTGATTAATGTCACCCAGAAAATTTACGCGCCCTGCTGCCACATCCTATCGTCTTCCTCAAGATTGAGTACCTATGCAGGGGGAGTGCCGACATGTCGGTGATTTGGAGGTCAAGGCCTGGACACACGCTCAAATTTCCGTCAATTTCCGATCAAAATGATGTCAAAAATTGCGGTCAAATTTTTGCAGGCCGCAAACTTTGATGGTACACGGAGAAAAAAATCTCGTGCGTGGGACCCGAAGTTTAGGTCATATGGATCTCTGAAATTTCCGGATTGAGCATCTGAACACTTTAGGTCTAGCTGCCGAGGTTCGGATCACACATCTGAAACTTCAGTTCTTACATCTGAAGTACTTCAGATATGAGAACCGAAGTTTCAGATGTGTGATCCAAACCTCAGCAGCTGGACTGAAGTGTTCAGATGCTCAATCCTTGAAAACTTCAGAGGTCTATATATGACCTAAACTTCGGGTCCCACGCACGAAGTTTTTTTCTCCGTGTAGATGGTGCGCACCAGTCACCATTTGATCGAAAATTGATGGAAATTTGAGCGTGTGTCCAGGCCTATAAGTGATGGAGCTCTTAGGGGCAAAAAGGGCAGCCCGGAGCACTATGTGCAGCACTTAAATATTACTAACTATATTACTTTATGTATATATTATTCTACCTTTCCTCCTCTACTGCTAATAACTGTTAAATATCTTCTTTTCTTCTTTCCAGCGTGAATTCAAATTACAATGGGTCAGTTGCGCTGGTCACAGAATCGTCCGGCCTCACTGATTGACTTGATACACTGTGCAGCGGCGAGCCGATTGACACAAGCCGATTTAAAAATTGTGTATTTTCTTCAGGAAAAACACTAAAAGAGCGAATAATTCGGCAACACTCAGATCGAAGATTGCATCGTGGAAATGGGTCAAACGAGTTGACTCGGAATGGCGAACGGGGAGTGCTTTTCCGATTGGTGCGCCCGTTGGTCAATGCCAATGTCACGACCTTGGTGAAGTTTCCGCTGTCCTGCCGCCCCTCGCTCGGCCGCTGGCAGCGTAACATCAGCCATCAATCTTCCAACATTTTTGACAATCGAGACGCATTCAAATCAAAAGGAACTATATCCAGTCTGACATGAACCCTGAAATCTATGAGAATGCATGCATAACAGGGCTCATGTCCCAATGAATATCCTTCCTTTCGATTTGAATACGCCCAATTGCCCCATGCACAACGCCACTGTGCACCCGACGAGCGAGGAACACAATGCAAAATGAAGTCGACCACGATGCAAGCAGAAACTTCGCTTTCTTTATTCGGCCCTGCGCTAAGGAGACAGTATGTTACGTCTGATTATGTCGTCATATTGCACATAGAGTTAATACTTTGTAGTTCTCTATATTTTGAATAAAGAAAGAAAGAAAGAAAAAATTGCACAAGCCAACTGCGTCTTTTCCGCTAAGATTTAGCATAGCTCTGAATTTTTTGAACTCGAATAAGGAACCGGCTATAGTACCCAGTTTTCTATTTTGTCGTGCTAAGGAAGAACGCCGTATGAACCTTCGAGAGTTGCCAAAGTTTCCTTCGATAAAATGCCTATTTTTTATGAAATTTATGAATATGTTTCCTTTAAATTTTCAGAATCTTTAGGTAAAATTGCTAACTAAATTATCTGAAAAATTGGGAGGAAAATATTCATACATTTAAGAGGAAATTCGTGTTTTATCATAGGAAATTTGGCAACGCCTGAAGGCTCAGATGGCGTTTTTCCATAGCACGGCAGTATTCAGCCGTGATAGCGAAGAGAGCCGTAAATGCAAAAATGAAGTTTTGAGAAAGTGGGCTCAGTAGCCCCAGAGAGGAAAATTTTTTTGAAAGAAGACTCCGTGCTTTATCAAATTCCTACCAATTATCCGGAAGACTATTAAAAATCTTTAATTTTGAAAAAATCAAACCTCAGATCAATTATTAAGTAAAGTTAGTTATTACTGCTGCAAAATAAACGAGACGACTAGGCCACTTTTATCCTCTACCCCTCAATCTACATTTATTTTAGGTACGATATTTATTGATCTATTCCGAGGTATCTCCATTGATATATTCCTGATACATCCTAACAGAACTGCACTTTGAATTGGAAACAAAGAGAGAGAGAGAGAGAAAAGTAAAAATGCCAACTCGAAAAAAGAAGAGGAAGACACTATTCGTTGTTTTGACGGAAGCATCTACACTGAAAAAAAAGATTGGTATAGAATTTACCATTCCTTCACGCTGTATTTCACACTGCGTCAATTCAGAGTCAATTCTGGCAGAAAGAAGGTAGGCGTTACTATATTTAACTGGTACAGGTAACCTTCTCCCTGGCAGAATCGACTTTGAATTCACGCTGTGTAAAATACAGCGTAATGGAATGGAAAATTCTACCAATTTTTTTTTCAGTGTAATAAATGACAATTTAAGACGACTATTTGGTCAGGTGTCAAGCCTTAGATTTCCTCTCACCTCCGTTAGTTTTACGTGCAATGTTGACGAGAATACGTATAGAATTGGTTCACTAGCTCATTATACTGTTGGGCAAAGATCTTGATTCTACATTAATAATTCATTAATAAATCGGGCGTCTGGCCGGCTGGTCCAGTCGCGTGCAGCAACAGGCGCATGCCTCCGGATTCTGCTTAGGGATGGGATGAGACACAAGGGGTCGCCGCTCTGGCCCTATCGAAATCTTTATCGATGGGATTTGGTCCCATCAGCAGGGGCAAACGTCGATTATCGATATTTCCCCGTTTGAAGCTGTGGTAAAGAATCTATTATTATGGTGTTCGTTTGGAACACCCTGTTCATCGATCCTTTTCCATGGGTTTAAATTGTAGATCAATCAATAAATCGCAAAGCACGCCAAGCCACTAATAAGGGCGTAAGTCCACAGGAACGTTTCAAAACTGCTAAAAGCCCTTTACTTATTCTATGAATGGACATTTCTGCTGTGTTGCTGAAGAGAGTACTAAGTGTAAAAATGATGTTTTGGGGAAATATGCCTGATAGTGTCGAGATTTTTTTTTGTTGATTTTTTTATTTTTTTTTTTAAATTTCGCAACGTCCAAATATTCCTGCAGAGTTTTTCAAGAGCACAGTATTAGACAAAAACCGTGTATTGTAGTGGATGTTTCAACCGCACAGGCAGTAGAGCTACACGAACACGCCCGCCCGCGCCGCGTACACTCGCGTCCTCGCCCGGGAACGTGTCAATATCTCCGCCGAGATTCGATGTAGAATGGATTTCCACCGATGAACCCGGGTTTTCGGAAAATGGTCCCCGAAAATATCGGCCGCCTGCGGAGAAAATTAAAATATAATGGATAATTCATCAATTCCGAGTTGAAAACCGGCGGAACGCTGCGCGTCCGTGAAAACGCACCGTGAAATGCGTCCGTCGCACGTTAGCCCGTTCTCGCCATGAAAACCATCATCTCCCAAAACCTTGCCTACCAATATAAAAAACGATGTATGAGCCTTTGGACGTTGCTAAATCTTCCACGGTATAAAACAAATTTCCGAGGAAACTTTTAAATACTTATCTTCCAGTTTTTCAGGGATTTTTACTCGCAGTTGAATCAAAAGTATCCGAGAATTTTTCCGGGAATATTTTCGTAACATTCCTCAAAAATTAATATTTTAATATATAAAACTTGGCAGCATCCAAAAATTAATATTGGGTTTGGCAGTGCAAGACGCTAGATATTGGATGAGCCTGACACTGGGATCCACTATCTTACGTGCACGAGTATTTCAATATAGTCAGATATTGCTACAAATCAGCATTTTTCTTCATTTGAACCCATGTAAAATATCCACATTTTATCACCCAATCAGGTAACCTTGGAGTATTTATATAACTAGAATGCGTTATGGAATAGGTGCAGGGTTTTGGCTCTTTTTATTTTATAAGAAGTGAGAACATAATAAGGGGAGGGAGACCCGTGGACAAAAGCACAGGGTATACGGCTACACTCAGGTCTATGGTCGATTGTCGAAAGTAAATAAATTAGATGTAAGTAAGATGTCCCGCCAGTGAGCCACCGTGGCGTGGATGGGCTCCCTGAATTTTTTCAGGGCCCTCAATCAGTGGTGAGGCGTGAATGATCGATTATCGGTACTTTCCCATTTGAAACTACGATAAAGAATCGGTTATTAAGGTGTTCGTTGGGAACACTCTGTACATCGATTCTTTTCCATAGGTTTAAATGGGGATACATCGATATATCGCAAAGTACGTCACGCCACTACCCACAATATCGTCAAATTTTTTAATCAATGCCGATGCTACTTTCGATATTAGACTTTTCACCGAAATAACGTACCTTTAGCCCCCAAAACGTCAACATTGAGTTAGATGCGACAGCTTGGGAGAGTGCTCTGTTAACTTTTTCGGGGAACAAATACCCAAAAATGTTGAAGGAAACAGGAGTAATGACTTTTTAAGTTATTTTAAAGTCTTTATTTGCCACGTTCAGTACAAAAAATTGCCGGATTATAATGCAACCTCACGTTCTTAATCGGCACGAAAACAAAAAAATCCGCGTGCGATTAACTGTTTAAGGCAAGGCTGAGGAAGAATGTCGTATGAACATTTGAGGGTTGCCAAATTTCCCCGTCTAAAATATGTATTTTTAAAAACAGTTGCGCATATGTTTCCTTGAAATTTTCGGCTATTTTAACTTACATTGCGTACAAAATTATTTGAAGAATTTGAAAAAAAATATTCACAACTTTCCCAGTAAATTCTATTTTTATCGAAGAGAATATGGCAACACCTGATGGCTCATACGGCGTTCTTCCGTTTCACGGCAGAATAGAGGAAGTTTTTGCCGACATGCTGCATTTCAAAGTAAGAGCTATCAAAATATCGAACCAGATCGACCAAACTTACTGCGCGGAAAATATGCCCCCTTGAATTGAGGGGCTTGGAGAACAAGACGCATAAATGCAGTTTTCAAAAAAATTGAGTTATAACTGATTTCAAGTAAAACTAGTCTTAATGCATATTCTGTGAAAAATTCACTCCCAAATTTCCATTTTTAAGCATAAACAAGTCCGTTAGAACTTTCTTTCCGCCTTAAGG